>NW_027448037.1:0-16504 GCF_038048845.1 Mixophyes fleayi | reverse complement strand
TCATCACTAACTATAATTTTAGCTCTTTTTCTATCCCATCTATAATATTTGCCCCCTTTCCAACTTGGGTAGTGGCACACTGGTGATTCCTGCACTATGCATATATTAGCCAAAGGAACTCATCGTTTATCTGCTATTTAACAATCAAAGTGACATTTGTTATTCATGCAAAATTATACTTATAGCATGAAGCATACCCTGTGGAAAAAACTGTCCAGCGGCCCAGTTTTCGCTGCTTTTAAGTCCATTGTGTTTAAGTGGTAACCTGACCTAACAGCACTCCTTATTTGGGCAAGAGAACAGAGAGACTTGGTAGCAAATGCGTGGTAGGAATCATAGCACACACTGAGACTAATGCAAAGTTAAGCACATTTATTTTAAATTTCAGGAAGTTCACTTCAACTAACACAACAAACCTACTAAATAGTAAAATTTAGAGCTGAGCGTTTCAAATTCTGAGAAATCCGACAGATCCAAATTTTGCGGTACCAAGTCGAACGGACTCGGTTTTTAGTGCCAAATGCGGATCTGAAAATAAGACAAGACATAATTTCCTTTAAAAGGACACATCTCGCGAGTTTTGGATCGGTAGCTTCTAAATATAGCCCTCCCCATTCTCATCTGCAATTTTAGAAGTGATAGCATGTAGATAGGATAGTGGATGCAATTATGTACTAAGAAAATCACTTGTAGAGGGTTGGATAGGGGGGAAAGGAGCAATTTCTAAAACAAAAGCTATGATTTCAATGCAGTTTATTTAGAGATCAGTCTGGAAGAATTGTGTGCTGATCAACTGAGTCTCAGAAAGTGAAGAGTAGTGGCTACTGGTTGACATTATAGTATAGGTATCTGAACAATTTAGTGGATAAAAATACAAGGTGGTGTATGTAGCACATCCAAAAAAAAAAAAATAGATTTATTGCTTTAGAAAGCCACAGTATTTTAATCTGCAAGCAATTGTGTGAGGGACAGTACCAGTGACATCTGAACTATTTAGTGGTAAAAAAAATAGGGTACTGCTTGGCTTTTAGCAGTGCACCCAAACAAACAAATTTTCTTGCTTTTAAACCCCCTAGTGTTTCAAGCTGAAAGCAATGCTCCGAGGGGCAGTATCAGTGACATCTTTAGTAAGCGGCCAAAAAAACAGGGTGTTTTTTGACTCTGATCAGCACCATTCCCCAAAAAAACAAACACTTTTTTGAAGTAGCAATTGTCTTAATCTGAATTATATTGTGGAGCAGTGTCAGAATAATTTTAAGGTAACATTCCCTCCTTTCCCTGTGTGGGTTGTCCGGACACTTCGCATACAACTGCCCAGAAGATGAAAAGGTCTCTGGTGAGTGGGAGGACGACAAAGTCTCCGATGAATGGGAAGACAAAGAAGTCTTCGAGTGGAAGGACGAGGAAGCCTTCCATCAATGGTCTCAAGTGCCTGTAGTCCCCCGTGCCTTGGCAAGAGCAAAGTGAGGAGGCGGCAAGTGAGCTTGGATTGACCGTGTCCTCATTCTTTGCCGTATTCTCGGACAGCCCTTACCTGGTAGGCACGGCCGTAATCTTTGTCTTTTTCTTAGAGGGACGTGGTTGGAGGTGACAAGGGTTGCGGCTGAGGATCTGCTGGGATCAATTCACAGCTGGGATATCGGAGGCGGATTGGAGTTGACCATCGTTTACAAGGTAAGTGCTTTTAGGGTTGCGTCTGTCCTGTTTCCCCGCAGGGGGCGCTACACCTGTCTCATTTGGCGCTCACCTGGTGTGGTGGCAGCTACAAGTAGCTCCGACTTCAAGTAGCATTACTCCTCTTGTCAATCTACAGATCAGCTACTCCCAGTACCAATACTGGCAGCAGCAGTACTTTTTTTAAACTCTACTGGTAAAAAAGATCATGTCAGGACAAAGCAGGATCAAAATCCATACACTGTTTTCTAATCTCAAAGAAAACATCAGCTTTTGATGTAAGGATCAAGGGAGATGTTTCTGATGAATGTGGTGATTTGTCCATAAAAAGGAAAATAGCTAACATTTCATTCATCACCCACAGTGGGAAGAAAAGGCTCAGATTATGCCCACTTTTACAAGGGACCCTGCTACTGTTGTTACATGTAATAGAATGACCATTGCAAAAGAGAGTGTCCAACACGGTCATGCATCTTCCTGAGGGTGAACAGCAACTCACAGAAATCCTGAGGAGAGTCTAAGGGTATCCATGAGTGCTATATGTGAATCTGATGTTTCAGATTCTGACACGGAAATTGTAGAGGAGCCAGAGCCGTAACTAGAAATTTTAGTGCCCTGGGCAAGAAAGAGCACTTGGAGCCCCCCACCCTTACCTTGGTAGGTATAAGTGGTCTCTCTCAGCCGTGACAAAAGCTAGGCATTGCGCCCAGAGAGGTCACGCTGTCCTAGTTACAATCCCAATGTGTATAATAAATAAAAGCAAAACAAAAAAGTTTCTAACCGCAAAATAATGTTAGCTATCACAAAGTAAGCCTGCAGAACCAGCGACTCATCTCTGTGATGACAGTTCCACAAGTGTATTATGTGGTTGACTGGATACAGTGTAACCTATGGCACTCCAGCTTTTTTTTAATGATAAGTTCCAGCTTTCCCTCTGGTAGGGCTTGCTGTGCTTTGTAGTTCCACAACACTGAAGAGCCAAAGGCACTGATAAAAGTAATTGACTGAAGGCCCACTTAACTTGCAGCTTGTATTCTGGCCTGTCTGTTTCTAATCCGTAGCTTCTCCAGAGCAGTGCAGGGGAGTGTAGTCCATTCATGTGGGAAGCTTGTATCACTATACAAGGTAAATACATTACGTAATCACAAACCTGATATTTTAAAGTCTCTCACTATATTAAAAATGACCCCTGTCACAAGAACATTGCTTAAAACAATGCTTATTGGTTATTCGTGTTTTTAAATCAACATAATATTGATAAGGATAGTCTAAGCATTATCAAATGACAGGGAGCTTGAATTTTATTTCTGTAAAAAGCAATAAAGATCCAATTCAAAAATATAGGGGCCTATTTACCACAAACCGCTCCTTCATGGCGATGTGTAGAAAAAGTTTTCAATGCCACTTATTACAGTAATAAGAAAAAATCTTTATCGCTAAAATTTATCAATACAGTAGCTGGTCTGCTAATATAAAAATCTATGTAAAAAGATGGCGTATCTTACCACCATCAGGTTTATCGCTGGCAATAAACCTTTGATGTATAGGGTGGAACGAATAAAAAAAACCTAATTCCTATTTTTGTTGGTAATAGGGCTTTTCATCCATTAATAAATCTGCCCTTCAGTACATGCAACTTCATTGAGGAATCTTTGTCTTAAGAGTGCATGTGCTAATGGGCTTATGAATAGGATCCTTAGCGGAAGATTCATTTAGCCGACTGTTCTTCAGAACATCGTGGCCGCAGAATTTTTATGAGAAATCTCCGCTGATTTTTGTTCACGCCCAATTGAGGTGTACAGAAAAGTCAGATGAGAATTTATCGAAATGGTTTAATTGGATCCCCAGCGCAAAGAAAAGAAAAAAAGTAAAAAGGTGGAAAGAGATATGGGCCAAAAGATGGTGTTAATAACAATATTGTGTATTGATAAGTGGACACAAAGTGTAAGTTCAAATCACATTAATTTATGGCAAGTTACTGTTAAAAACAATTTCAATAAACAAACAATGTTGTATAGATATATGTTCTGGAGTTGGGGCAAATAAGACTCAATGCCAAAAGTTCCTGTACCTGGCATAAAATGATCTTGTGCCAGACAAGGTAGATAAAGCAAGGGTAAATTCCACAAAGAAAATCCATACTCAAGACTGGGAAGGGTAGGTAGTGCACTTACCTTCCTCCCCAGATGGTCCAGCCAAATCTCCTGTCCTCCGATCAGCTGAGTGAATCAAAGTCCTGCTCACTACCGTTTTCTGCCTCTCTCAGCCGGTGACTCCTCCTCAGGCTCTGCTTTTTTTTCCCTCACAGGTATTCCGTCCGGATGCTGCTGCTTCAGAGTTAGCCAAATCTGTAAAAATTCACGTTCACAGTCTCTCTCAGCCACTGTCAGCCTACCTCGGCCAGTGGCTTCTCCTCGAGACCTGCTGGAGCAGAGGAACAGTAGGCGCATGCGCATAGACTGTATTGGCGATTCCGCTGCAATGAGATGTGTGGGAAAAGTAGTTAGTATGGCAACCTACGCGTTTCACCCATATAGGGGCTTCCTCAGGGATAGTGTTGTGGTAATGAATAAGGAGTAGTAAATGAGGCTTTAAATACTGTTCTCATGTCTGATAGGATGTCTCTCATTGGTCGGATTCCTCATCTGGCAGGTCCTAAAACCCTCCTCATAGCCTCCTCTTGAAGTTCATAAATAAAGCAGATTGTGAATCATCATCATCATCATTTATTTATATAGCGCCACTAATTCCGCAGCGCTGTACAGAGAACTCATTCATATCAGTCCCTGCCCCATTGGAGCTTACAGTCTAAATTCCCTACTATAGACACACACTCACACACAATAAAATAAGTCCAGTGTCAGTATATCTGGAACAAATCCGCATTACAAATAAATAACTATTGTGAGTATACCGGATGGTATTTGAATAAATATCAAAAGGTAACTTAATAAATACCTAAAACTAAATGAAGAGAGACAGAAACTAATCCTATTGCTGAAAATGAACACTTTTGCAAATCAAAACTAATAGTAGGGTAAGAAGGAAGGTTAGAGAAAGTGATTAAGGTCAAATATTCAGACCCTGTGGGGATAGGGTCTTTAAAGAATATATGAAACGGGTTTCGTGTCTGGAGATCAGTCTAACATAGTCTCCTCCCCTCCATGGTTTTTTAACTTTGAAAATGCCTACAAAACTAAGAACTGAGGGATCGTGTTCATGGCAAACTGAAAAATGCTCCGGAACGCTATGCGTTTTTATCTCATGTAGAATATTGCGTTGGTGTTCCGCTTTCCTTACTGATAATTTCATGACTGTACGACCTATATATTGTTTGCCACATGGGCAGGACAAAAGGTAGATGACCCCATATGTGTCACATGTTATTTTCTCCTTAATTGGAAAAACTTCTCCTGTGGTGTTGGAAGTATATGATGTAACCGGTTTGGTTTGTTTAATTTTGCATCTTCTGCAAGCCACACAGCGGTTACAATAATAGAAACCTGAAGTTTTCTCATTCAGCCAAGTTCCTTTATTCGTGTTTACTGGGGCGTTTCCACTTTGGACCAATCTGGTTTTCAGATTATCTGATTTTTTGTAGACAAAGGCAGGTTTGGGTGGTAAGATAAGTTTCCTATGATCCCTGCTGTACTTAGTCATAAAGGGAAGAACTGGTCCCTTCTTATGATCCTGATCATTGGATATGCCTTGGTTCCCAAATAGGACACTTCTATCTGTTGTTTTTAGTTGTTCGTATGCCGCTTCAACTACATCTTGGTTATAATCCTTTTCCAGAAACCTTTCTTTCAGAATGGATGCTTGTTCTTCATAGTGTTCTACATTTGTACAGTTGCGTCTGAGCCTAGTAAATTGTCCCTTTGGGATGTTGTTTAGCCAGTTGGGATGGTGACTGCTAGACGTTTGGATGAACGAGTTGCAGTCTACCTTCTTAAAATAGTTTTTAGTCAAGATTGTGTTATCTTGCACAAAAATTTCCAGGTCCAGAAACTCTATTTTTTATTCACTGATGTTATGAGTGAATGAGAGATTCAGTTGGTTTTGATTTATATACGAAAGGAAAGAGTCCAACTGTGTCCGCTCCCCCTTCCATATACAGAACACGTCATCTATAAATCTTTGCCACATAACAATGTGGTCCAGGAAGGAGTTGTTTTGCCAAATGTGCTGTTCCTCCCAGTAGGCTACAAACAGGTTTGCGTAACTGGGCGCAAATTTTGCGCCCATTGCTGTCCCGCGAACCTGCTTGTAGTAAGTCCCACTGGAGCAAAAGTAGTTATGGTTAAGGACAAATGAAATCCCTTCAACAAGAAACTCTATCTGTTCAAGAGGAAGATCTGAAAGATCATTCAAAATATGCCTTGTGTGGTCACAACCAGCTTGGTGTTCAATCACTGTATAGAGTGAGACCACATCACATGTGAGCAAAATGTAATTTGGTTCCCAGTCTGTCTTTTCCAGTATTTCTTAAAGATGACTGGTATCTTTCAGGTAGCTCTTCTGCAGTACGACCTCAGAACATTGCGGGTAATTGAATTTGCTTTATGATGTATGAAAAAATAAATAAAATAAGAAGATTGTGCTTACCTGCCATACTCAAGTTTGTCCACAGCTCTTCCAATCGACAGCCATCAGGACTCCATCAATGTCAGCAGAAGAGGAGAAAGAAGGTAAGAGGGGAAAAGAAGAAAGGAGAAGCTAGAGAGGGGCACAGGTGAGAAGTGGTCGTTTGAGCAAACTGTAGACGACCGGTGAGGAGATCGATAAACCACCAGGGTCGGGAAAAGAATCCCAGAGGGGGACAGCAGTACATCCCGATACTAAACAGACACAAAGTTGCGCCTGTACCGCCGATCGCACAGCCCCCCCGACAGATCAGACCAGCGATGCCAAGACCACCTACACCCACCCCCATTGCCAGCCACCCCGCCCCGCCCCCGCTCAGCCCCCCCCAAGCGACACAAGGACCAGGGCAGAGGACACACAGAGTTGCACCAAATTAAAGTCAGACACCAAAGTGGGGGTAAGAAAGAGAAAGACAGACACAGAGATGCACAGACACAGAAGGGGGGCAGAGCCCCACATACAACATAGCAGACAGAGAGGAAAACATAAGAGAGGAGAAGAGACAGGGGCTGAGAGATAGAGACAGGCAGACAGAAACACGGTGGGGAGTGAGGCGGGAGGGGTGGCAGTCTGCCGAAAGCAGAAAGGCAGGAGAATCCATGAAGGAACCTGCATAATGTGGATGAGGAATAGAGAGGTCAGGAGGCGAGCCCGTGCAGTGTGCACATGAAGAGGCCCTGCACCCTATGTAATGAGAGTGATCGCATACTGCCTCTACACACACAGGAACAGGCTGCCTCTATACAGGAACAGGCTGCATGTGACCATTTGTAGAGGGGAGGGCATTCTTGCTAGCATAGCAGGGCATATTATATAGTTTTAAATAGTATTAATTGCAATCGGCCTTGGGGCCCTCCTTGGCTTTGGGCCCTGGGCGGTCGCACCGGCAGCACCTCTTTACGGCTCTGAGAGCAGCCTCCTTCCCCATTTTCTCAACCATTTGAAAATGTGAGGAAGAGTAGTTATGATGAAAATTTAGATATAGGAATTGAGGATGCTACTTTGGATCTTGCAATTGTGCAAGAGGATGTGAGGTATATTTTCAGATCTGAAATAACAATAATAAGTAGAGGTAAGGAAATTGATCATCTAGGCAACTCTTCCCAGATACATAATTTACGAGTTCATACAAGTAGTTTTTTGCAAAGGTGGAAACTTGTGTATAGTAGTAAGCAGCCCAAAATCAGCTAGCAGCCAAGTGGATAGACACTTCATGCAATCTTCACCATCAACATCTTCATCATCATCCTCCTCATTATTACTACATAGTCCAGGATCCAATTTTCAAATGCAAACTGACTCCCTTAATGCGATCCATGATACCAAGAAACATACTTGCATGCTACAGCCATGGTCAAAAATCCTTCTGGGAAGGAACACAGCTGCTGTATGGCTGTCGCTTCAGTGTGGACTGGCTGCAGCCCATGATGAACCAGAAACTGCAGTCTGGAACACTTATGTGGCACCATTCATTCTTGCCTCAAACGTGGAGCCGTGAGACCAAGCAGGTTGTTTTCTCTGAGTTGTGATCAGTGTCCAGCTCCACTGTGACTGAATTAAACTGGGTCATCAGGTTTACCAAATCAAGTTTCTGAGCCTGGACTTTTGTGGATGGCTATGATTTTTTGATCTATTTACAATACCAAAACATTGTGTTCCATTCACTGGCTATTCCTGGCTGCTTGGGGGCAACCTCTTACCCATTGATCATTATGATCAAGCCAAAGAGATGGTGTCTTTGCAGTAGTTGATATAATAGGGCTACATTGTTGACTAGTCTGCTCTTATGATGAAGAACAAAGGCTGTCTGGGCTGGGAGGCAAGGGGTAATATGCCCTCCGGGGTTGTTGCCCTAGTGGGCTACTTTGGGCAACATGCATTTTTTCCCTCAAATAGGCTACAGAGCTGAGTCTTGCCCCCCGGGCTAAAATTTCCCAGCTAGCCGATTACACCTTACAAACATTCTATAACTGCTCTGGTGGTGTCTCTACATGTTAAAAAGGCCCTTGGTTTTATTTAATACAAAGCAAAGTCCATTCACTGGCTATTCCTAGCTGCTTGGAGACAACCTCATATCAACTGACTAGTATGACCTAAGAAAGAAGATGGTAGTCTTATAGCTGTTGAAGGAATAGGTCTGCTCTTATGATGGACTATGGGATAGTAGAACATATGTCAGCCAAACCCTGACGAAGAACCCACATGGTTTTTATGTTGTGTTTTTAAAACAGAGAATATTTGGAGTCACAGAGGTGGCAAACACATATGGTATTCGGAAATTAATGGCTTTGTGCACATGCCATAAGAATGCTACATTACTGATGTTGAATTAAAGCCATCAAACATGATTACATATCTCCTCTGACCTCCACCCCAGGAACCCTCTGATCCCCACAATGGTCTATCCCAATCAAGTGGTCTTCATCTCAGGACACCAGACCGCGGATAACAGGAGGTGGGCAATAGACTAGAGCTAACAAACATTCTACCCTCATTATTGTGGTGTCTCTAGATGCTAAAAGGATATATGGTAGGATTTTTTGACTTTATGAGAGGTAGTCTCAAAGATATGGGCTTTCAGGGTTGAATCTTATGCAGAATTTCTACATTGTATCATAACCCTTCTGCTGCCGTCCTTGCTAACGGTGCTGCCTTAGTTCCTTTCCTTATTGAGAATGGCACTAGACAAGGCTGCCCATTGTTTCATCTCCTTTTTGCTGTCTTGATGAAGCCACTGACATCTATGATCTGCAAAAACCACAATGTCACAGGCATACAAGCTGGCCCTAAATAATATAAGATTTCCTTGTAGACGGATGATATCATGTTAACATTTAGAAACCCTTTAGCTTCATCACTTTATCACTACATACATTTTAAGCACTGTAGCAGTTTTGTAATTTGTAGGCATACTGTTTAATGAGATTTTATATTATTAAGGAAATCTTTGACTTGTTGATTTAATACAAAACGAAAAAACAAAGAAAAAAAAAATCTTCTGGGTGCAGCCACTTTCATCTATCTAATTTTCTAAAATGATTATCCTATCAGTTCATGCTCTTCCACTATCTTTCATAAGGATTGTAGCGTGCTTTGCACACAAAACTGTTTTTCCCCATCATCCTCCTCATTCCTTCACTACACAATGCCAAGTCATTCACATTCAAGATATTCTTTCTATTGCTGGTTTCACAAAGAATCATACCAGTGTCCATCTATTGAAAAAATGTCATAACAAAATGGCTCACCCCACTAAGACCTCCTCAGTATTCCTCTTTGCCAATAACGGAGTAAACATTGTGTGTGCATTTAGATTGGGTGAATTTCAACATGTACCATGCTTTGCACACACAATAAATTTAGTTGCGCAGAATTTCTTTAAAAATGAAAGGTTGGTGCAGGAGCTGTCTTTGGCTCCTAAAATTTGTGGGCATTTTCGGCATTAAGCGACTGCATGTAGATCATTGCAGCAGCTTAAAAAAAAGTGACCTGATATTTAACTGAAGCAAGAAGTAGTAGCGAGGTACAATTCCACTCTTTATGCACACTGCTGCACCACAATGTTTCATAGGGATTGCACCTTTTTTTAAACTGCTGTGTATTTGTGCCGTTATTCTGTAACTAATTCTAGCCAGCCAGCTCGCTACAACATTTAGCCATTTAGCCAAAATTTATGAAAATTTTGACAGTTGTGAAGAGATCATTACAAAATAGACTGTAAATGACTGTAAATGAATGTTAATGCTATAAATAGTAATGTAGGAACAAAAATAGCTCCAGATCACATGTATATACTGACCAAAGAGAGATAAAAAAAAGGGTGTTGGGACACTGCGAGGAACATTTGCTTTTTATTGTTGGACACAGGCACTTTTCAGCTATATAAGCCCTGAAATAGACTACAGAACCAAGGGGACACGAGGATATATATTGATTTATATATGTATATTTACAAGTATTTCTTCTTTATTCATAATACTCTTACTGACAATATAGTTCTATTTTCTGCACTTTATTACTGCTTTAATGTGCATGTTACTGCTATCCTGAACTCGCATCAAATGATGTAACATGGATGAGGTTCCTAGATGGTTAAGGTCCCTACCTCTACTGACTGTGGTTTTACAAACGCTATAAATTGACTGTTGTCAGGATTTGGCTAAAAATAATTCCACACATAAGAGGTGGATTTTTTGGTCTTATGTCCAGGCATGATAATAGCCTTCTTGAGGAAGGGCTTTACCGCCAATTACATAAAAGTACAGAGACTTCTGTAATGGTGGATTGCAGCAAGGATAAATTAATATTGTGTTAGGATAATGTACACACTGATGAGGGTGAGGATGACGGTGAGGATGATGACAGTGTAGATTGCAGGTGCTGGGATCTAGGTAAGAGAAGGGAGCTAGCTAATGCTGATATGCTTGCTAATGTTTTGGGTAGAATAGCATGTTGGAAATGTTATGTTTTTTTACAGTAAACTTTCCCTTTATTAGAGAGGTGTTTTATTCTTTACCAATGTTAAAGCTTGTTTTTTGGATTTCAGTTTCCCTGATTTAAACCCACGATGCCCTTGAGCATAAGCTTTAGTAGATGACATAGAAGGACTAGTATCATCATGACTGGTGCCAGCAGCTGGTTACCATATCGATGGTGCTGAGCTATGGGATTGGAGACTGACAAGAACACTGCTACCGCTTCTGGTTCTATGTGAGCAATGGCACTGTACAATGGCACTGGAGACTTGAGAGTGACAAGAACACTGCTATCCTTTCTGTTTATGTGTGGGCAATGGCAATGAGCAATGGCACTGAGACTGGAGAGTGACAAGAACACTGCTACCCATTCTGTTTCTGTGTGAGCAATGAAACTGAGCAATGGCATTGGAGACTGATAAGAACACTGCCACCCCTCCTGTTTTTGTGTGAACAATGGCACTGAGCAATAGCACTGAAGACTGCCAAGAACGCTGCTTCCCCAACTGTGTCTGTCTTAGAAATGGCACTTAATCTCTGTGGAGGGAGGTACTTATGAAATCCAAAACTCGCAACATCCAATGATACGTTTTGTCTCGATTTCAGTTCCGAGAATACGGGAAAGTACCGAGCCAAGTTGGATTGATGAAGTTCAGGGGGGGCTAGGTTTTAAAAAAACTGAGCCTGAGCATGCCTAATTTATATCTGAACTAAAATAATGCCTTCCTGAACTATATATTGCTAACTACTGCAATACTGTACTGCATACCTATATCTGAACTATAATACTGTTATCCTGAAGTATATATCTATTATAAGCTATAATGCTGTACTGAACTAACTACCATAATACTGGTATACTGAACTATCCTGAATTATTATACTGTACTATATGTCAGTGTTACTATTAGATATCTGTTATAACTAATTTCTGGAATACCACAGAGGGAAAATTTAAAAAATATATATGTAGAGAGAATGCATAGAGTAAGTATAGGACAAAGGAAAGCATCAGAGTTAGTGTAATAAAGTAACGGTGGTGATAAAAGATTAATCACTATATATCTTCTGAATAAAGGTTTAGCTTTGGTATTATTACCCTGTATTATTTATATTTAAATATAATAGATATATGTATAAACTGTAAGTGCCACATTTTCTATGTATATATACATATACATCCATATGTTTAACAGTAAAATTCTTATACTTATCCATGTGGTGAGTATTGGTTATTTATAACGGGTATATGTATATACTGTGAAATATTACCACAATATAGTAAGTATTAGATGTGCAATTCTGTAAGGCTTTAGTGTTATTTAGCATGGTGAAAGGACAGAATAAGGCAATGGTATAAGAGAGAAAGTGTAGAAGTGTATGATAATGTAACGTGCATATCTAGGAACAGAATATAAAGATGGTGTGCGCTATTAAGACGTAACCACAGGATCTTTTACAGTAGATGTGAGAAATAAATTCTATTTTTCATTCCCTATATTCTGTCTGTGTATTAGGAATTACAGTTTGAAATGTGTAAAATTTTAAGAAATGTGTTTTTAATTACACACAAGCATATTGCATTATGTATGCAAATGTGTGAACATTATAATATAAGTGAAACAAATATTAGCATAAATGTTATTCATCTGAACCATATGGAAATTCATTTTTCTATAGTACACAGTTAAATGTTTGTTATCCAAAACTGTTAGAAGTTGCAATAATTAAAATCTAATTTCAAATTAAATATTACATTGATAATTATGTGTCACGCTAAATTATTATTGACATATTATTATGAAATTATTTTATTAATATACAATTCACGTTGATTTTATGTTTAAGATTTCACACATAACTGGGGATCAACAATTATCACAGCAAGAAATGTCAAATACACATTATTAACCTATTCCTTTCCATTTGGACCCACTGTTGCAGATTATTCAACTTTATCCCACCCAACTCTCCACTAATCTCCCTACCACTTCATTTCTCCACCCATATGACTGCAAAATGGTTAAAAGAGTATAAACAAAAGAGGCCTCATTTATTGTTCGGATGTACTTCTGTTTTATTTTTTTAATACGCATTTCCATACTGCGCATATTCACATTGTATGTATGTAGACTTTTGTGTATTATTGACATTCATCACCTTATAGAGGTGGGCAAGCGATGGTCTAGTACAGTATGGGCATGTAAGTGCAACTCAATAAGTACACAATGGAGAATTTTTCAGACCGCCGTGTTATCTACAATGATTGTACCTACGACTGAACATCTGATTCATGCGTACACACTAGACACGTTTTAAATGATTAACAAAAGAACAACCATCCAGGTAGTAACTTTTTACAGCCATATTGTAATGTTCAAAAGACTTTCATTTTGTGCACACTGAAATGACATATGATGACCCTGCAACGATACTGTCATGAAATTTAAATACTGGGCAGAACATCTCCAGTAAGAACCTCCCAAAAATCTCTTAAAAGGAAAAGGAAACATGGAATCTTTCTGTACAGTGTACATTTGTTTGCAACTGGACAGCAACAATTTATTTTAATATTATGGATACTTTTGAAGAACAGCAAGTTACTGCTCTTTTGCTACTCGCTATGGCCAGAAGACTGCAAGTACTGACCCGAAAGGAAGAAGGAGAAAGAATCGGTCTTGTTGGACCAAAGAGTGGTTCCAGAGGAGAGACTTATTCTCTCATATGCCCCTGCTGCAGGAGATATGGGACAACAACCCTGATAACACATCTATAGAAAACATAGGTGTGTGCTTTTCTTGCAAACTGCACAGACAAAGGTTTATAATTAGGCAAGCAGACATATGCTATACACATAAATCCAATAAACAGCTTCTATTGCTTTTCCATTACAAGCACCTAATTGACAATTGACTGATGTACACACACCGCATCATGTGGGAGAGATACAGATATCAGAAATTTGCATACACATGCCCGAATAAAGGAGTCGCAGTTTGAGGAACCATCAACAGTTGGTCGTGAATTCATACACCCTACATGATCGGAAGGTGATTGGAACAAGATTATTAAACAGTATGACCAACCAAAAAAACCGACAATCGGCACTTTGGGACAACTTTCTACCATTGTGTGATTATACACACTAACGTGACATCCTACTGTATGTCGGCTGATTGGTACGATTATTTGACAAAAAAACTCCAGTGTGTACCTAGCTTTAGACATGGGCACAGATGCACATGTGCTTTTTAAGAGACATATTTCTTGAAAGTGCTTAAGGTTAGGTGCAATGATGTGTAATGATGATGATAATTATCAGCAGCACTAGTTTTCTTCTTCTAATTGGCTGATTCACTATTGAACCCTCCAGCTGAAAATAGAAATTGTGTTGTGGCTATATTTGTCTGTTTGCACTTCTCAATTGTAATTTCTACAACCATGGCAGGAAAGAAGTTTCCAATTGGACTCATACAGTGGTGATGTGATCAGTGTGGGGTTATTTGTAATAAATTTTAATTTAAATGCTAAGTGCAATTGCCACATTTTGTAATAACACTGTGAACACACTATACTGTCTTGGAGCTAGATTTACTAACTAGCGCTTTGCTTAAACTGCCACTTTTCGGCTAGTTTTCCGATGGTTTCGTATTTAATAAAGCCCAAACCGCCGTCAAAATGGCCAGAAATAACATTTTTCAAAACCACCACTTTACAAACCACCATCCCGATTTTAACAATGATGAACATATAAACAGCTGGATTTACTAAGCTGGGGTTTTCGAAACTGTCGCAAAACAGCCATCCAATGGCCAAAATGAAAGAGGTGTTTGTGAATGGCGAGATTGATCAAACAGCATGCTGTTTGAGCTATTTTGCCATTCAGAACATAAGAGAAAACACCATTAATATTTTAATTATTTGGAAAATCATTATTTATTGATAAAGGGACAAAATAAAGTTAATATTAATTTTTGAGAGAATATTTTTTTTTTATATTTTTGTAAAGGGACTCTATTATAGCATTATATTATGTAGAAAATATGAATATATAATATTATTAATTGATTGTTAATGGTGGATATAATTATTTATAATAATTTGTCATTACATATTGTCCAAATCATCATCATCATCATAATCATCATCATTTATTTTTATAGTGCCAGCAAATTCCGTAGCGCTTTACAATTGGGAACACACATTAATAAAACAATACTGGGTAATACATACAGACAGAGAAGTAAGAGAACCCTGCTCGCAAGCTTACAATCTATGGAAATAGATTGTCCAAATAATATAATAATTAAATAATTTTATCCTCTTAATATAATGAAAATGTTTTATTCCCTGAAAAGTTAATATTGAGCTAATTTTGCCCCTTAATCAATAAGTAATGATTGCCAACATAATTTAAATGTCAATGGGGCTTTCTCTTATGTTCCGAATGACAAAATAGTTCAAACAGCATGTTTAAGCTATCAAGCCATTCTGAAGCAGGTATTAAAACTATCCTGTCCTGTCTTTTGGACGGCGGTTTTGATGGCGGTTTCATCCAAACCACCGGTGGTTTGGAGAAAACCGCCGGCAGCTTAGCTTTTTTTAATCTGCTATACATCGCCAGTCATTTTAAATTGAAGCCTCGAGCCGCCCTATGGGAAATGCGGGAGTTTGAACCACTAAACTGCCGGTGATGATTGCTGGTTTCAAACCGCCACCAAACACGATTCATAGTAAATCTAGTCCTTGGTCTTGTTTTTATAAAATGTTTGTGCAATTCACTGTTTGTCAAACTATTTAATGGAGTGTTTCTTTCTAAAGAAATGGAACATGCTTTGCTTGGACTGTGTCAGATAAGATGTTTCTTAGCTATATCTGCAGGGCTATACATTATAGCAGAACTATTTTGTGAATCTAATTTTATTATTAAATTCCATCTTCTGTATCAGTTTACTTTCAATGGAAAAGAAAAGAGTCTGCATAAACAATACGTTTCTGCTTCAAAGGTGGCAGTGATGGTGTACATATATGGACTGTTTTATAAACTTGTTTAAAACATTAAACAATGATAAACGTGGAGTGTTTTTATAATATTTTTTGAATAGGATTGCATACTCAACACACATAACACTTTCCCTATGTGCTTTGTGTTCATGTGTCACATAGGCTCAATTGATCAGATATTATCACTATCTTCAGGTGCAGTGCTGGCAGTGGCAGCAGGAGCAGTTGCTGTGGTCCAGGCGTCTCACGACATTCATGCACTTCCGGAACCTGTGCTGATATGTCCATTGCCCCTTCTGTATCACCAGAAGGGAAACAGCTCAGCATATTTTTTGGGACTGCCCCATTGCACAGGCACTGTTGGATGCCTTGGAACATGAACTTAAGGACAGTGTGCCCAGAACTTGCCTTTTATACCATTCAGTATTTTATGGATTATTTCCTGGTACCCACACCATTGGGGCAATCCAGGAGTCCTGGCGCCTTAATAACTGTTTTAAGGACACTATGTGGCTTACCAGGAATCGCCTCATTTTGAAGCGGGAGAAGATGACCATCCAGGACTGTCACAAGCTGATCCACAGCCTGCTAAGAGACTATAACACCCTTGACAGGCCTGAGGAAGAGAAAGATGATTGATTGCAGTCCCCCTCTTCTCTTTCTCCCCCTATGTGTGTTTTTATAATTAAAATGTTGGTTTGTGCCTC
>NW_027448036.1:0-16644 GCF_038048845.1 Mixophyes fleayi | reverse complement strand
TTCTCAAGTTAAGGATCCTTCATGAATCAGGGCCATAGAGCAAATATATTTATATATGTTGACATTTTTTTTGCGATTAGTAGAGAACTCACTTATTCTGATCTCCCTACGGAGCTCCTCCAGAAGCTGGGGCTGGCGGCGCCGGAGATCGCTCCACCGCCGTTGGAGCTGCACGGTGCTTCGGCGAATGTTATATCGGAGGCGGAGGTGTCTGCGGACCCTTTGATAGGCCCGCACCTTCACCTCGTTGGACACATACCGTCCAGAGGGTACATTGTCCATACCCTCTGCAAGAACTCTCAACTCACGCCTGGTGAAAATAGCAGCCCTCATTTTGGTATAATGTGTATCACACAAAATGGGGGCCTCTGCGTTCTGATTGGTTCGCTGAGCACGTATGGGCGTGCTCACGTCACACGTGGAGCTTTCACACACCTGTGTTGTGACTCTGATTGTCTCTCCCACCAAGAACATGGCGGGCGCCTGCACTGAGACGAGTACAGTGTGCTCCGCAATTAGGAAGAAGAGTGTACACCTGGTTTATTAATTCAACACTCCATTTAAACCCACCTGTGCTTTGGTCTAGTGCCTGTTCATTCGCTTTTTTGCCTGGATAGAGCACAATCAAGATTTCATTACATTTGGATGAATGGTCTAAGAAACCAACAACAAACAGTAAGTACCAAACTAAATCAGATATTGTAAGATTTTATTATTTTTGGTGTTCTCCTAATGTAGCAAACTGTTTGCTCTGCAATAAAGTTTTCAGCCTACAGTATGCTAAGTTCTTTTGAACCTTATCCATAATCAAAATAGGAGGTTAGCTGTGTTTACCACATTACCTTTCCTTGCTTATAACAATTAATTTGTTTTTTTTATTGCAGGCCATACCACGCATTACCCAGTTGACTATCAAAATATTTTTTGTCTTTTGTGCCAAACTTTGGAGACAAGTAAGTATAATAATTTATCTGAAATTTCTGGATAGTGCAAAAATATTTTTATCTCCTAATGTAGCAAACTGTTTGCTCTGCAATATGTGTGGCCGGAATGTAAAAAAAACTGGTAAGCAAAGGGCCCCTGGCCTCACATTTAACATGTAAAGTTTTCAATAGTAGCCTACAGTATGCTAAGTTCTTTTGAACCTTATCCATGTTCAACGGCATAATAACTAGTTCATTGCATTGATGGACACATGGGTCCAAATGTATACACTTATTTTGCCCACATACCTCCACAATTGCATTTGGAGTACACACTTAAGTGTGTTGCTGGCTGATTTGTAACCAAATATTAATAATAATTACACAATATAGGGTTTGCAACTGAGTGATATCCTTAATTTTGGTGTGTTGCTAACCTGTAAACCAATTTTATGGTTTGAAAAGTGACGAGTAGTAGTAGTAGTAGGAGAATGTTGCTATAGTATTTGACTAATATGTCAGTCAAAATGCAGTGGTCAAACTAAATGGCCGTTAAATAGACAAACCACAATGTTTATTATAATAAGGGGCATGTGTTTTAGACCTAGTTAGAAGTTTGTGAAATTGTACCTTATGTAGGGGGTGGATGTGCTTAGATTCTGTATCACCACCTGACTGTGTGCATTGCCTATAAAGACACAACTTATCTTTGAAATAGGAATATGTCTGATGCTGGCCCAAGTAATGTGGAGGCACCAGGGCTGCCAACTAGGCGTAAAAACAATATCATAGAGGAGGAGCTGGAGGTGCTGGTAGAAGAGGTTCTGGCTAGGTTCCACAGTGGGAACCGGCAAATAACCGGACGCGAGCGCCAAACGCATTGGCAGGAAATCACAAGGCTCATCAATGAAATATCTCCGTATGAGCGTAAAAAGGTTGAAGTACAGAAAAGGTACGAATTAAATTTAAAAATAATAGCCCTATTTAACTTTACTGACTGTGTCTATTTGTCAAATAATATATATAGATATTGCTAGAGATAAATATGGATATTGTGACATAGTAGCATTAGTCACCTGTGAGGTGAAACCACCTTGTGACTCCAATGCATTTGTTGATCAGGCCCTTTGTTTTCAGAAACTAACACCATGGCCCTTGGTCACATTGACATAATATGTTTACCACATTATACGCGCTTCAAAAGAGCAAAATCTGTATTACTGTATGTGAAGGTTAAATTGGTGTGATTAGCAAACGTGCAATGTATTTTATTGAAAAATGTGTCATTTTGAGTTGAAGGTACTATGTGAGGCAATAATGTTTGTCTATTCCACAGATAGGCAGACTATAAAGGACGCCTGAAAGCAAAGCTTGTTGAGATTCACAGGCATGCTCAAGGCACTGGTGGGGGGCCTCGACTACGTACTATTTTAACACCCCTCGAGGAGCGGGCGAGGGCTGCAATAGCCCTGGTGGAGATAGTTGGGGTGGGCGACATAGACACTGGCTCTAGCCCATCCCGAACAGGAGAGGCCGCTCCACTAGGTACATGATGAGTTTGCTTACTTAATGTCTGTAAAGCTTTGCTTTTGTATCTGTCTGAGTAAAAGTGTCAACTCTCAGGATGTGTGTGTGAAGGTAAACTTCAATTGCACAATGTGTTTGCCTATCACATAGTAGGAAATTAAATTTACACACTGAAGACAAATGGTCTCAATATGTAGGGCTCATCCTAAAATGTCAGACCATAAGTGGCAATGTATGTATTTGGGGAGCGGAAAGGGCTGCTAGCACATTCAAGGGAAGCTGACACTTTACCAATGCTACATCACGCATTGTAAGATGTTTTTGCCAATATAATATCGCACCTTACTCATTGATTCTAATTACTTTATTTTACTTATTATCTCTCTACAGCATGTGAGCAGCAGGCGCCTGCTTCACCAGTGGATGATGAAGTTGCCCGTGATGTGGAGGAGCCTCAGCTGCCTCCAGCTGAATATGTAAGGCAGCGGGCACTCGCACACGCAGCCCAAAATCTTAAAAACGCCACTGATGCACAGAATGTTCACCTGTCACAAATATCAAGCACTGTCCAACACACGGATCAGCAAATCACCAGTCTCACTAACACACTCTCCGTTTTCATGAGCACACACACCTCTTTACTGATGACACTCGCCACCAAAATGGATAATTTAAATACTTCAGTGACAAATATTGCAACACTCCTGGGTTATATCTTGCATGCCCACTCCCAACGCACCTCCGGCACATTCTCTTCACCCAGCTCAGATTATTTGTTCGGCAGCCCCCATACACAGTTGTCTGTCGCCTCCGCCCTCCCTGATGTGTCTGTCGCGTCCACCCTCCCTGACCCCGAACTATGTCGTCTTATGTGTTTAGCCTTTGCTCGTGGCTATGGCCAATCCCCTGTTGTGCCCACTTCCCCCTCGCCTGTCGTGGCCCCATCCCCATCCCCTGACCCTGCACCTTCACCTCGTCGGACACAACCCGCTTCCCTTGCCCCATTGCCTGGTTCCTCTGACTCCTCTACATCACGGGTGACAAGAAGTCGGAGTAGGGGAGCCTCCCTTCCAACCCCCTTTAAAAAGGCACGGAAAATATAATTTGTATTGTTTTAACCTAAAAATATAGTTTAATATATATATATATGACGAAAATATGTATATAATTTTTTTTGTAATAAAAAAATTCCTACTACTGAAATGTGTATTTATTTTGTACGGCAGATTCCATAATGTTTTTTTAATAACAATACTTGTTATCAAGTCGAACCAAAGTATAATCTCCAAACAAACTGGCTGATTCATTAACGTATTCAAACAAATATGTATCTAATATCAGTGTGCTGACCAAAACCATGCCATGGCCCTGATTGAGTAATGAACCTAGATGTCAAGGATACATATTTCTGAATGCTGCTCAAAAGCCTTTTAAAATGCAAGTGGTGCAAATTAGCAATAGGTTTAGAGCACGAAAAAAAATAAATGTCTGTATCCTAATGTACCGCACAAATACTTGATAGCTTATTTGTACACTGAAATGTTCATGTCAGGTAGGACCTCTCCTACCCCAAAATTACATCTCCAATGACATTTTTGGTTTACATCCCCCTCCAAACTCACATGCTTTGCCCTTGCTTAGTTACTTTGCCTTACCTTTCCAGAATGATTCTGGCCCATGGTTTGCTGAAGAAGACTTAAACAAGAGGTGTATCAAGGTAAGCTTCTTAATGCTTTTGCCACAGTGTTTCTTTATTTGCCTGACTAAATAATTGCAAACACAACGTGCAACTACAGTGCCCCTTTAGAGGTAGGGCAAATCATTCTGTCAAGAAAGTATTGCATTTGCAAACTGTAACCTGACACAAAGGAGCCACAAAAGACAGGTGTTAAGGTAACCAAAATAAATTTTATTGTTTTTTTTTCCATGATGGCACAGGACAAATATTGTTACCTACTATTTTGTACAGGTAAGAATCTGTGCTAATTCTAAAAATCTAATAAGGGATTTGTATTTAAGAATAGTGCTAATGCACAGTGTGTGGTACACTGGACGTTATTTAGCATAACAGTTGTTTACATGTAACCTCATGACCTTATTGCACTAAGCACATATAGGTTGGGTCTCACATTTGGATCTTAGGTGCACTTACCCCATCAGCCGCTGTCATATCACGGCTACCTGGGTGCCTTCTGGTCGTCAGCAACATTCCCGTCCTCCACAGCTCCGTTTGTAATCAAACACACACTGTTTGTTCAGCTGCATGTGCACAAGCATCTTGGATGCAGTCAGGTGATCATTCCAGATCAACCAGATTCAGCACCTGTGATCCCATTAAGTGCTCAGCCAATAGTTGCTTGGGACAACCTATTTAAAGCTGCTGCTGTGATCTGTTCATTGCCTGAACAACACACTTCTCTCCAGTGGATAGTTATTGGCCCCAGTGTTTCTGGCTGCATTACAAAATCAGTGTTTGTGTCCACATTCTCAGACTGCTCATTCCCCTGCTAGATTGGACAATCAGCAAGAACATGAGCAGGAAGATCATCCAGGCTGCTCTGTTCAGATTCAGACCTGCTGCAGGTAATCCCAAGGGTCCCTGATTCGGATCAAGAAATACAGACTAACGTGACAGTTTGACACACTATAAGGGTGTATGTAGTGCTGTGTGTCTGACTAATCATGTAAGACGCAAATGAAAAAGCTTGGAGTATAGATATGGTTTGGTCAGGCAAAGAAGCACACTCTGTAATACAAGTAAGTAGACTCCAAGAGGTAGTTTGTCCACCAAACTCCTCTATCCTGTAAAGACTTTTCCAAACTCTATAATCTGATCCCCCCCCCCCCATCCATGATAGTTGAAATCAATCTGGAACCTTGAATACATTATTAAAACAGACCCTAGAGTTTCTTACGTAATGTACACTGATATATTCATTGTTAAAGTGGGCACGTCACTTGGATTTAGCTCCCTTCCAGTTTTGGAAAACATTTATGCAAGGCCAAGCTATTTTATATAACGGCCAACATATTATCATTTGAAGCTTGGTATGTTGTGATTTCTTGCCAATACAGACACAGGTACCCATTGCACACGTTCACCATCTATAAGCCAAAAAAAATGGATGCCTCACCTAACAATGTAAACATCAACAATATCTACCAGACATTAATCCCTCAAATTACTGTGTGCTCGGCCCAACACTCTTGGATTAGATGGTGGTAAAGGAATTTGAACATGGAGCCATCATCCTAAAGGGAGGATATCTGTACATTAAGGATTGGTACTTCCCTTGGGCAAGGCATGGACAAATGCTGCAAATTATTGTTAACATTGACTAGCATGTTTAAACAGACATAGGTGGTATTACCACACACACACACACACACACACACTTTGAAGAGAAACAAAGGTGGAATGTTAATTTGTCACTACTTTCCACTTTCAGAGGGCAATCTACATGAAAATGGTATTGAGAATAAATTTCACATTTCTACACCACAATAACATTGACGACCTACATTGTCAGGTTCAGCAAACATGTCAAGTGACTGCTGCCTAACAATGTGTGTAATCTGACTAATGTAACTAGTTCTCATGTGGAGTATCTATATTGGCTGTAAGTTTACATATAGCTGCCTTAACCAATTAGCAAACTAGGGGCCTGATTCATTAAGGATCTTATCTGTAATTTTTTGCTTATCTTAAGCTAATCCACTCTGTTAATGCTCAGAAAAGGGATATAAGAAGCAAAATCCACTGCATAAGTCAAGAATTTCTTACGTTAGGATGAAAATCCATCTTTACTTCACTTTTATCTCCCTGTTTCTTCGTAACAATAAGCATCTTACCTTTTGCACAAGATAAGAAGATCACTAATGAATCCGGCCCTAGGTGAGGTATTACATAACCCAGCAAATAAACATTGTCAATACACCAAGAAGAGGGTGGAGACTGGAATATTTGCTACACCAAAGGTGGCTAACACATATTGGTATTATGGCCTTGTAGCAAGACTCGACTAGCTTAGTGCCCTAACGCATTCCCCATAATTGTTAGTGTGGGGTTTGTGTCTGGCATGTGGGTGTTGGACCACTTTAAAAACAAAGTGCCACTAGTACAAGAGAAAAATATTGTTATCCCATTTGGCCAAGGGCCAAAAGTTGGTAGTGTGTGACCTGACACTGCTAAAATTTTTGCTTTCTTTATATACATTTACCTGTAATGTGATGCCTATATTCCTACGCACATCCCATGTTCGCTCTAAAAGCTGAAAGTGTCCAAACAATTTACTAAGCACCAAACACACATACAAACCTCCACACTATAGACATTTTCTAAAACTATACATTTACCCCATTGAGCGTGTTTGTAGGCTATGGTGTATCTGTGGCAAAGGAGAAAATAATCACACCTAGATTTCATATATTCATTTTAAAAAAAACCTGTTCCACAATAGTTTTGAAAGCACTACACATGGATTTATGGGTATTAAAATATTAATCAGTGCACTGTCGTAATGGTACAAAATGGCATGACAACTGATTGCTGACACATTTGCAGCATAGGCTAGATTTATTACATATATGAATTCAAATGTGCTGACAAAAACAAAGCAAACAAGGTAATGGTCTGTGTGTGTAAAAGTTCCTTGGATTAAGGGATGACAATCTGGCCAGACTGAAGAGAGACATAAGCAGGCTTGGAGCTCTGGAGAAATTCAACAACATGTAGTGAGACACGAATTGCACAAATCCAAAATCCACACCAACACACCCTGTTGAACGAAAGGCAACAAATTAATATGGCAATATTAGCTCAGACAACGTGCATTTTGATATCAAGAGGTTGAGCACTGTATTGGCATGTGTAAAAAAGCCAGTAATATAATAGTGTATAATAATGGCTTGTGTGTTTGGACTATAGCTAGGATTCTGAATGAACTATTTGACTTAATTTGAAACACCAAACCCATATGTTACATAGCTAGCATCTGCCCATATGTTTTGTTTGTGCAACCACACATTGCAGGCTTAGTAACGACAACATTATTGTCTGGAGCACACTCACTGGCCAATCACATTTTAGTGCAGATAGCACTATACTACTTACATTTGACAACACCCTTCACCATGGCAACATCCACCAACTCCAAAAGGAAGTGCAATGGCAGAAAAGCCAGCACTGCAGGGCAAGTGTAATCTAAAGGCTGTAGATATAAGAAAAACTAATAAAGTGTCAATAATGTGCACTTCTCAACACTATATGTGCTGATCAATAAACTGTAGAAAAACCAAATATCAATTATGTTGCCACATTAGGCTGTAGATTTAAACTACCCCATTAACATGCATTTAGCTAAAGACATTAAGGCTAAACTTAGAGGCATGAAGCTATACTTTCTACACACATTGTAAAGGTAAAATACAGGTAGCCATGGTTTTTCCCCTATTATTACACATATAAACAATTTCACTAACACACCAGACCATGTCTATTCATATTCCCATTTTCAATTACTATACCTTAGATAATCAACCCTTGACTAAGCTTGCACATGATTTGACCACTGATCTTTTAAATGTGAAGATATTTATGTTTTGTTCCCAAAAAAATAAATTAAACACATTGACCTCTTACATTGTAACATGCTTTGTCCACTAGAACATTTACTTATTTTTTATCCTTTGCTCTCCTTAATGACTCAAGCACAGAGTGTTAATGTGTCTTTAAGGTAGGGTCTGAAAAACCACACTTCAAATAAAAGGTATTAGAAAAAAAACAAACAAAAAAAAAACAAAACAGCATGGACATTCTTAATGCAAAGTGTTTTAACAAGGGGTATGTAATAAAACAATATCTGGTTTCTACTTACCACACACACAGACAAATGTGGAATGTCAATAGGCAATCACTAGACACCCAAAAAACACAATCCAGGACCAAGATCTGTGAGGGGAGGGTAAACAGGTACAAAATAAATCAATATAGATGGATAATCTTTATGTGTGTCACTACAGTCGAGAGGTATCTATGCAGAGACACATCCCAAGTCTACACAGTTGCCTCAATATTCAAACTCTGCAGCTAATTAAAGACTTTTCCACTAACCTTCAACATAAAATTCTTTACCATTAGGACCTTTCAGCATATTTTTCTATCTGTATCTCACCAATATCTTTTCCTAAAAATAAACATGAGTGTTGAGCAAGGTACAACAATAAACTGCAGAGATTATGAACCATTTCACCATTAAGGGCTACTTACCCAGAACTGTGAATCTCCCACCAACACAGAAGGCCAAGCAAGGTATTTTTAAGTAGCACTGTAATTAGTGAATTAAATGCAGGTGAGTAGGCCGGAGAGTATGCCGGACACGTCATTAGGAGCACGCAGGTGCGTTCTGATTAGCCAAGTGTGGTTTTGTTTAAAAGTGACCTGACATGTTAGCAACGTTTATTTTCTGTAGGTAAGTAGAGATTATAACGATTATTACAGATGTCATGAATGAGCTAAGCTGTTAGTGTTGTGGCAATAGTATGGGTAAAATAGTTTTAAGTACAATTATATGACGTATGATTCATTTGCATATGCTACATTTAGATGTGCCACGATAGTGTAGTGGTTATGTATTTCACCCACCAATACTAAGTGCAGAAGTTTGAGGCCCCAGGTCAACCCTAAGCACCAAGTGAGTTAATAAAACACATTATTAAGCATACTCCTAAAAGTAAAAAACTATATGCAACTGCTTGTATTTAGCGTTAGATTCGCAAACGCACTTAATTCGCATTTGTTTGGTGACATTTTTGCAGCTCCTGCTGCTTTAGTAAAACAGTGTTTTTATTAATGTGTGTGTTTATCTAGGGTTAATATTTTAATACCACGTTATCCATCATGCTGTTCATATTAATTGCAACATGGCCAATTTATCAGGTCTAAGACAGTCATTCAGCTGTGCTCACTAGTTAATGTGCAGTTTGGTGTTGGTGTTTCAATGTGAAGTATACCTCAGTGAATAAAGAAATGAGCTTGCAACAACAAGGTAATGAGTTTGAACCCTGAATGATGCGTGTATGTGGCTAACCTTGCTATATACACAAGTTTGAGGGTATTTATTCCACTCTGTGACTTAGTATATGTTTTGGTGTGTAAGGTGGCTATATGTAATGTTCAACAGTGTTATCAGCTACAACACAGCAAAGCAGTTGTTGGCAAAGACTTTGGATTTCAAAGACATAGGAATTCTGTACTGGCAACAGTGGAAAAAGCTAAGTGCTCCACCAAATCAAATTGTAGAAATGGGAGCAATAAATGTTCTATTTTTGATTTCTATTTATCAACATGGATATATTTCGATATGCATAAATTGTGACTCTGCATGCACCAAATCTTTCTGGGTTTAATATTTCCAAGTATTGCCATTTTTCCCCATGTTTTAAGGGAAACAACTTATGCTAGAAGTTGCTGGTCATCTTTAATTTGTATTCTATTCCCTTGACATCACCACTTGTACAGTGGTGTAGCAGTTAGGCAATCCACCTTGCAAGCTTGCTACGTGGGTTCAAGTCCTCACCAATTCTCTCGCCTCTTAGGGATGATTAATATCCTTACACTATTTGTGTTGCTGTTAAAAGTGTCGCTGTGGTAATAGTACACTTGTTTTAAATTTGCATAAATCATGTGTGTAAAACCCTAAAATATAGTTTTGAGTTATTATATGTCTATTAATATTATTTGTTATTGCAAACGCACCATCACCAACTGTCAAATCAGGCATGTAACATATTGAGACTAATGATATTGGTAATTGTTCAGAATGGTTGGATAAATATTTATGACATTTTACATAAAATGAAATAATTACCCATGCAGTGTGCACAACAATTCCGGCAGCCGGAATGAATGTGGAATGCACTGAGGCAACCATTCCGGCAGCCGGAATGAATGTGGAATGCACTGAGGCAACCATTCCGACAGCCGGAATGAATGTGGAATGCACAGAGGCAACCATTCCGGCAGTGGAATGAATTATGTCTTTGATTCTCCCCATAATGCTGAGAAGATATGTGGCTAGCAGTGTACAGGCCTATAAAAGCCAGTCCTCTTTACTGAAGAGGCAGTAAGCAGCAGAGGGCGCTATTTCAAGCTAACTAATTCCGGCATTCCGGCAGTTCCGGATTGAGGCCAAAGGGCCAAAATAACATCAAACATGTTGCACTTGCGAATTGCATTGATTAGAAAGGGGTATGTAAAGCAAAAAAAGCTTAATTTACACAAACATACTAATGGAACATTTGTAAGATATCTAAAAGCTCAATTAAAAATTATTAAAAAAAAAAAAAAAAAAAAAAGCCACAGGCAGTCTGTATTGATATGTATGTATGTTGTGCATATTTTGTTTGGCATTTTAAACGTAAAAGATGCTCCTAAAGGCGTTTAATAGTGGTTTTAGCTAGCTGTATTGGAGTTAAACATGACCCTGGCCTTCCTTAACTTTTGTGAACGATTTGAGACAGGAGTGACGTCAGTTTCACTCATCTGGGCAGAGGGAACGCCTACTATTCTCAAGTGAAAAAGCATAACGCCTACTTTACTCAAGTACTATCTCATCTCCGCCCAGTCCGCGCCTACTCTCCGCCCATTCCCACCCATATGTTCTCAAGTGGTCAGCAGACATCTCAAATCTATTTGCGTTGGAGTTTGAGATTGAGTCGCCTTTTGAGAGCTGTATCTGCCGTGCTTGAGTAGCGTATGTAGTGTTTTGCGCTGCGTAAGTGTTGTTTCGCGCATGCGCAGAGCCATTTAGCAGATGCGTATGCGTTTGCGAATTTTGATGAATCTGGCCCTAGAAGAGAGTAATGGCCTCAGTTTTTACTGTGATCAAATCATTGACAACCTTGGTCAGCGTAGTCTCTGTGGAGTGTTGAGAGTGAAAGCCTGACTGAAGAGAATTCAGTAGGTTGGTTGCTGTAAGAAAGTGTGTGAGGCGAGTTTAGGCAATTCTCTTGAGAAGCTTGGAGGGATATGGGAGCTGAGAGATGAGGCGGTAATTTGAGAGAGAGTTTGGATCAGAATTTTGCTTTTTTAAAATAGGAGTAATCACTGCATGCTTGAATAGTGATGAAAAAATACCAGTAGACAGATATAGATTACAGATTTTAGTTAGAGGTGGAATGAGCACAGGAGACAGGGACCTACCAATTTGTGAGGGAATGGGATCAAGAGGACAAGAGGTAGAGTAGTAAGATGAGAAGAGAGTAGAAACTTACTCTTCATTTGTGGGAACAAATGAAGAGAGAGTAGCGGATTCAATCCACTGGAAGAGGTCAAGTGAGGATGTCACGGATCAATGTAGAAATACAGCTAAGGAGCCATGGATAGGTGAAAAACAAAAATGTTTATTGCTGGAGAGTATGAACAGTTGATGACATAATAGCTTGCAGAATTTACCAGATATACAGCAGTTGCAGGTAAATGGGAGGTGAGGAAATATTCCAGGCAGCATGCACAGGGAAATGCGCAGATAAGTCCTAGGTTCACATAAGGAACGGGTCAGCAGATTAAATGTTGAAATAGATCTCCAGCAGCATAAATCCAGTAGCACAAACAGGAGGAAGTGACCACAGAGAATAACCTCAGGATGTGACAACAGGATGGGACAACAAAAACCAGCCCTGAATGCTGGGAGAGACAGGTATATATGGAACACACCCAGGTGCATGAGATAATTACAGGGCAGGTTAACCCCTGATACAACCAAGTAAGCCACAATAGCAGCACCTCTGGTGATCAGAGGTACTGCTGCAACATATAAAATGAAGACAAATACTGCACAGTTCAAAATAAACAGGGGCTGCGGGATGCAAGCAGCATTCAAAAAGGAGATGTTGCAAAGCAGACGGAGGCAGACCGTGACAGTACCCCCCCTTAAAGGGCGGATTCCAGACGCCCAATTACCAAAAATGTCTAAGTTCATCTGAATCATAGTCCAGAATTGGTGCCCCGGCAGAAAAGCCCTCGTCCATGGGCGGAGAGGCATAGGAGACCATGTCAGAAGAGAGCTGAGATCCAGAATACCCTTTTTTCTTCTTCTTCTTTGATTTCTTTTTATGAGTCTTTTCAAGGTTACAGGGTTGTTCAAATCGAATAAAACATGAAGGCAACTTCAAGGCTTGGGCAACTGGAGACAAAGAAGATGGCACAGAAGACATGCAGGGAGTACGGCTGACAAGTGTTGGAGCAAATTATTTGAACACTGCTTCACAAAAAAGCTGTAAATCAGAAAGGATGGGATCTCTGATCTCAATAAAGGAGCTGGCCCATTCCAAAACTTTTCCTGTATAGTTGGATAACAGATAATATACTTGCTTCAGTTGGTTATCTAGGCGGTCAGGTACTGATGGTAAATAGGATATAAAAAATGTAATCAAAGCATTAAATTGCTGTATATCCCCATTGAAGGTAGGTGGTAGCTCAGATATGGCACCCTCGGCAATGGATGGTTCAGACTTGGCAGCAGGCCTGGACTGGGCGGCAGGCTTGGCAGCAGGTCCGTAATGGACGGCAGGCATGGCAGGGACAGCGCTGTGAGAAGCCTCAGAGCAGACAGTACTATGAGATGCGTCAGAGCAGACAGCACTGTGAGATGCCTCAGAGCAGACAGCGCTGTGAGAAGCCTTAGAACAGACAGCACCAAGTGGCAATTCGGGCTGAACCGCATGGACAGGCAACTCGGGCTGAACCGCATGGACAGAAAACTCGGGCTGAACCGCATGGACAGGCAACTCGGGCTGAACAGCATGGACAGGCAACTCGGGCTGAACCGCATGGACAGGCAACTCTGGCTGAACCGCATGGACAGGCAACTCGGGCTGAATCCGCAACTCTGGAGTGGGCTGGAGGGACAGGGCCCTCTCTGGAGCAGATTGTAAGGGCAGCATCCCCTCTGGAGCGGACTGTAGCTCAGGAAGGGAGACAGCGGCAGAAGACTCGGAACTGGAGACAGTGGCTGAAGACTCGGAACTGGGGTCAGCTGCTGAAGACTCGGAACTGGAGACAGCGGCTGAAGACTCGGAACTGGAGACAGCGGCTGAAGACTCGGAACTGGAGACAGCGGCTGAGGACTCGGACCTGGAGACAGCGGCTGAAGACTCGGAACTGGAGACAGCGGCTGAAGACTCGGAACTGGAGACAGTGGCTGAAGACTCGGAACTGGGGTCAGCTGCTGAAGACTCGGAACTGGAGACAGCGGCTGAAGACTCGGAACTGGAGACAGCGGCTGAAGACTCGGAACTGGAGACAGCGGCTGAGGACTCGGAACTGGAGACAGCGGCTGAAGACTCGGAACTGGAGACAGCGGCTGAAGACTCGGAACTGGAGACAGCGGCTGAAGACTCGGAACTGGAGACAGCGGCAGGAGACTCGGAACTGGAGACAGCGTCTGAAGACTCGGAACTGGAGACAGCGTCTGAAGACTCGGAACTGGAGACAGCGGCAGGAGATTTGGAACTGGAGACAGTGGCAGGTGACTCGGGACCGGACACAGTGGCAGGCTACTCCGGAACGGACACAGTGGCAGGCTACTCCGGACCTGACACAGTGGCAGGCGACTCAGGACCAGACACAGTGGCAGGCGACTCAGGACCGGACACAGTGGCAGGCGACTCAGGATCGGACACAGTGGTACTAACTACTACAACTAACTACAACAGCGACCCGACCATAACAACACTCTAATGGTCGGCAACGCAACTAAGTGAAACAACTAGAACTAACAAGGTGTGGTGCACTAACGGAACTACTCACTAAGCACTACGGGGAACACCAGCCGGTGTTCACGGACTAACCCGGAGGGCGGTTCCTAACCATCTCACCCAGGTCTAACCAAGGAGACTGTCTCCTTACTATGGGGTCACCCACGGACCCTAAGGACCGGCTGCACAAGGCCCGACTGAGGCTCAATGGAGCAGCCCACTAACCCGGGGGCCGACTGCCGCACGGAACAGCCGATCGAAACTGAACCTCCCGACTGCCTCCACCCGGGTATCGAACACGTGTCCTTACACCCGGAACCACAAGATAACCTGCACGGAACTCGGGCTTATGGACCCTCAACCAGAACCATGGGCCACCCCTGGAACTGCGTTGAGCTGTGCTGCACTGCCACTGACTCACTCAGTCACCTCCTCTGGATACCAGCGTGACCCCAGGGACCTAAGGGATGGGAAAACTATGTATGTTCTTCCCTGACTATGTGTAAGCTGGTAACTACACCTGTCCCCACAGTACGGGTTAGTACAGAACAACACAGGAAACAAGAGCCTACCTTTAATGGGGGCCTGACGTCTTGCACCTGGAAACAATTATGTAGCACACCCAAAAATACAGTAATACAGACAATACTTGCCGCACAGACAGAATAAATACAGTAATACAGTACTTTGCACGCTACTCACCAGAGCACACAGCTGCTAGCCAACCAGCGGGTTGCTACAGCACCAACAGGAGCCTCCGCTCTACTGTACCTCCTAACGTTAGTGTGCTCACCTCACACAGGGCCGCGCCTACACTCACCAGGCTCTCTGCCTCTGACACACCAAGGCCTAATGTCTCTAACTAGGGCCTTGTGCCCTGTGCTCTCAGGGGACACTAGCCCCTGCCTAACTAGGCCTTGTAGCCTTCCTCACTTTGGCCTCTAGGCCACTAACTGACTATAAGGGCCTTGTGCCCTTTGGGCTCGTAGCACCTACTTATCTGACTAACTAAGGGCCTTGTGCCCTAACAACTCTTCAGCCTTCTGGCTTACTACCTGTTAATGGCCTATTGCCCAATTTCCCTGTGCCTTGTGCCCCTATTACTTGCACCATGGGCCATGCGCCCGAACATGGCCATGGGCCTAGTGCCCGAACAGGAAGTATGTGCTGCGGGCGGGGGCCCGTTAGAAGTGGTGCCCCAAAAGGGCCTTACCTGCTCCCTGGTCTTCGAGGAGCTTCTCCTGGCTCCTTCCCCGCTGCCGCCGCCTCTATGCTCTGCCGCCGGCTTCTGATCTTGATCCCGCCGGTCTTCAGGCAGCAGAGGCGCTCTTAGCCCTGACAAGGGCTCTCTGCCGCCACTACTGGTCTCCGCTGTTTTCTTTTCTTCTTGTCTTGATCCCGCAGCTCTCCGCAACATGTCCTTTCTCTTGTCTCTCCGCCGACGGACTAAAGATGGCGGCGCGCGCGCCAACTTAAATAGTCGGCGACTCGCTGACGTCATCACGTAGCGTCGACGCGATGCTATGCGATGATGTGGCAGGTCCTGATTAGCCCGCCGCCTCCGTGGGATTTCCAATGGCCGGGAGGTGAGCCCTGATTGGTTCAGCGTCTCGGCCGAACCGAGGGGACCGCCGGGAATGGGTAAGCCCCTCACATTTCCCCCCGGTTTAATGTTGGCAGTCCCTGCCGACAAAACCTGAGTCCACACTGGGCAAAAGTGGTGGTGTTGTAGGGTGCAGGTTCACCGGAGTGGAATCCGGAATATCAACATCATCTGCCATCGTTGGTGTCCACCAATCCAGCTCCGTCGGGGCGGGTATGGGATCTGCCTCGCTCCTTTCTGGGACGTCGAAAGCGGAATCCAGAAAATCACATGGACGTAGCATATTCCAATGCAGCACACACGCTCTTCCAGTCCCTTCCACAGGAACCACCTCATACACTGGGAGGTCAGGAGCCATCCACTGTTGCACCACATATGGTAACACTTCCCACCGATCGCTGAGTTTATTCCCTGGCCTCTTTATTCTGACCAGTGCTCGCTGACCCATGGCAAAGGGGGAGGCCATCCTGTTGGTTGGTCCGTGATGGACTTTGGACCGTAGCTGCCTCCTAACCACTTCCCCGGCAATCCTCAGCCTCCTCTTCTGCTCCGCCACCCAACTGTTAGGGGTCCAGCAGTCCTCTTCTTCCGGAACGGACAACTTCAAATCACGCCACTCTCTTCCAGGCCACCCGAACAGAAGGAAGTATGGGGTATAACCAGTGGTACTATGTTAGCCGGTTATTGTATACCCACACCAAGTACTGTAAGAACTCAGGTCAGCGTTTTTTTTTCCTTCATCCAGAGTCCGGAGCATTTGCAGCAAGGTTCGATTGAACCGTTCACAGGCGCCATTACCCTGAGTGTGATAAGGAGTGGTCCGGGACCGCTGCA
>NW_027448035.1:0-16646 GCF_038048845.1 Mixophyes fleayi | reverse complement strand
TAACAAGAATTATGTAAAAGAATTGATGTAAGTCATTGTTTCCAAGAGAAAGGGAGACAGGAGTGTAAAAAAGCGTTGTTTTTGGACGCCAATGAAGAAATGACTATGTTTTGCGATTTCTCCTACTCAGAAAGACTTAGAAAGTTGATAATTGTGGGCAATGTTAGAAATGTCATGAGAAACAAGAATTATGTAAAAGAATTGATGTAAGTCATTGTTTCCAAGAGAAAGGGAGACAGGAGTGTAAAAAAGCGTTGTTTTTGGACGGCAATGAAGAAATGACTATGTTTTGCGATTTCTCCTGCTTAGAAAGACTTAGAAAGTTTATAATTGTGGGCAATGTAAGAAATGTCATGAGAAACAAGAATTATGTACAAGAATTGATGTAAGTCATTGTTTCTAAGAGAAAGGGAGACAGGAGTGTAAAAAAGCGTTGTTTTTGGACGGCAATGAAGAAATGACTGTTTTGCGATTTCTCTTGCTCAGAAAGACTTAGAAAGTTGATAATTGTGGGCAATGTTAGAAATGTCATGAGAAACAAGAATTATGTAAAAGAATTGATGTAAGTCATTGTTTCCAAGAGAAAGGGAGACAGGAGTGTAAAAAAGCGTTGTTTTTGGACGGCAATGAAGAAATGACTATGTTTTGCGATTTCTCCTGCTCAGAAAGACTTAGAAAGTTGATAATTGTGGGCAATGTAAGAAATGTCATGAGAAACAAGAATTATGTAAAAGAATTGATGTAAGTCATTGTTTCCAAGAGAAAGGGAGACAGGAGTGTAAAAAAGCGTTGTTTTTGGACGCCAATGAAGAAATGACTGTTTTGCGATTTCTCTTGCTCAGAAAGACTTAGAAAGTTGATAATTGTGGGCAATGTTAGAAATGTCATGAGAAACAAGAATTATGTAAAAGAATTGATGTAAGTCATTGTTTCCAAGAGAAAGGGAGACCGGAGTGTAAAAAAGCGTTGTTTTTGGACGGCAATGAAGAAATGACTGTTTTGCGATTTCTCTTGCTCAGAAAGACTTAGAAAGTTGATAATTGTGGGCAATGTTAGAAATGTCATGAGAAACAAGAATTATGGAAAAGAATTGATGTAAGTCATTGTTTCCAAGAGAAAGGGAGACCGGAGTGTAAAAAAGCGTTGTTTTTGAACGCCAATGAAGAAATGACTATGTTTTGCGATTTCTCCTACTCAGAAAGACTTAGAAAGTTGATAATTGTGGGCAATGTTAGAAATGTCATGAGAAACAAGAATTATGTAAAAGAATTGATGTAAGTCATTGTTTCCAAGAGAAAGGGAGACAGGAGTGTAAAAAAGCGTTGTTTTTGGACGGCAATGAAGAAATGACTATGTTTTGCGATTTCTCCTACTCAGAAAGACTTAGAAAGTTGATAATTGTGGGCAATGTTAGAAATGTCATGAGAAACAAGAATTATGTAAAAGAATTGATGTAAGTCATTGTTTCCAAGAGAAAGGGAGACAGGAGTGTAAAAAAGCGTTGTTTTTGGACGGCAATGAAGAAATGACTATGTTTTGCGATTTCTCCTGCTCAGAAAGACTTAGAAAGTTGATAATTGTGGGCAATGTAAGAAATGTCATGAGAAACAAGAATTATGTAAAAGAATTGATGTAAGTCATTGTTTCCAAGAGAAAGGGAGACAGGAGTGTAAAAAAGCGTTATTTTTGGACGGCAATGAAGAAATGACTGTTTTGCGATTTCTCTTGCTCAGAAAGACTTAGAAAGTTGATAATTGTGGGCAATGTTAGAAATGTCATGAGAAACAAGAATTATGTAAAAGAATTGATGTAAGTCATTGTTTCCAAGAGAAAGGGAGACAGGAGTGTAAAAAAGCGTTGTTTTTGGACGGCAATGAAGAAATGACTATGTTTTGCGATTTCTCCTGCTCAGAAAGACTTAGAAAGTTGATAATTGTGGGCAATGTAAGAAATGTCATGAGAAACAAGAATTATGTACAAGAATTGATGTAAGTCATTGTTTCCAAGAGAAAGGGAGACAGGAGTGTAAAAAAGCGTTGTTTTTGGACGGCAATGAAGAAATGACTGTTTTGCGATTTCTCTTGCTCAGAAAGACTTAGAAAGTTGATAATTGTGGCAATGTTAGAAATGTCATGAGAAACAAGAATTATGTAAAAGAATTGATATAAGTCATTGTTTCCAAGAGAAAGGGAGACAGGAGTGTAAAAAAGCGTTGTTTTTGGACGGCAATGAAGAAATGACTATGTTTTGCGATTTCTCCTGCTCAGAAAGACTTAGAAAGTTGATAATTGTGGGCAATGTTAGAAATGTCATGAGAAACAAGAATTATGTAAAAGAATTGATGTAAGTCATTGTTTCCAAGAGAAAGGGAGACCGGAGTGTAAAAAAGCGTTGTTTTTGGACGGCAATGAAGAAATGACTGTTTTGCGATTTCTCTTGCTCAGAAAGACTTAGAAAGTTGATAATTGTGGGCAATGTTAGAAATGTCATGAGAAACAAGAATTATGTAAAAGAATTGATGTAAGTCATTGTTTCCAAGAGAAAGGGAGACAGGAGTGTAAAAAAGCGTTGTTTTTTGGACGGCAATGAAGAAATGACTGTTTTGCGATTTCTCTTGCTCAGAAAGACTTAGAAAGTTGATAATTGTGGGCAATGTTAGAAATGTCATGAGAAACAAGAATTATGTAAAAGAATTGATATAAGTCATTGTTTCCAAGAGAAAGGGAGACAGGAGTGTAAAAAAAGCGTTGTTTTTGGACGGCAATGAAGAAATGACTATGTTTTGCGATTCTCCTGCTCAGAAAGACTTAGAAAGTTGATAATTGTGGGCAATGTTAGAAATGTCATGAGAAACAAGAATTATGTAAAAGAATTGATGTAAGTCATTGTTTCCAAGAGAAAGGGAGACGGAGTGTAAAAAAGCGTTGTTTTTGGACGGCAATGAAGAAATGACTGTTTTGCGATTTCTCTTGCTCAGAAAGACTTAGAAAGTTGATAATTGTGGGCAATGTTAGAAATGTCATGAGAAACAAGAATTATGTAAAAGAATTGATGTAAGTCATTGTTTACAAGAGAAAGGGAGACCGGAGCGTAAAAAAGCGTTGTTTTTGGACGGCAATGAAGAAATGACTGTTTTGCGATTTCTCTTGCTCAGAAAGACTTAGAAAGTTGATAATTGTGGGCAATGTTAGAAATGTCATGAGAAACAAGAATTATGTAAAAGAATTGATGTAAGTCATTGTTTCCAAGAGAAAGGGAGACAGGAGTGTAAAAAAGCGTTGGTTTTTGGACGGCAATGAAGAAATTGACTATGTTTTGCGATTTCTCCTACTCAGAAAGACTTAGAAAGTTGATAATTGTGGGCAATGTTAGAAATGTCATGAGAAAACAAGAATTATGTAAAAGAATTGATGTAAGTCATTGTTTCCAAGAGAAAGGGAGACAGGAGTGTAAAAAAGCGTTGTTTTTGGACGGCAATGAAGAAATGACTATGTTTTGCGATTTCTCTGCTCAGAAAGACTTAGAAAGTTGATAATTGTGGGCAATGTAAGAAATGTCATGAGAAACAAGAATATGTAAAAGAATTGATGTAAGTCATTGTTTCCAAGAGAAAGGGAGACAGGAGTGTAAAAAAGCGTTATTTTTGGACGGCAATGAAGAAATGACTGTTTTGCGATTTCTCTTGCTCAGAAAGACTTAGAAAGTTGATAATTGTGGGCAATGTTAGAAATGTCATGAGAAACAAGAATTATGTAAAAGAATTGATGTAAGTCATTGTTTCCAAGAGAAAGGGAGACAGGAGTGTAAAAAAGCGTTGTTTTTGGACGGCAATGAAGAAATGACTATGTTTTGCGATTTCTCCTGCTCAGAAAGACTTAGAAAGTTGATAATTGTGGGCAATGTAAGAAATGTCATGAGAAACAAGAATTATGTACAAGAATTGATGTAAGTCATTGTTTCCAAGAGAAAGGGAGACAGGAGTGTAAAAAAGCGTTGTTTTTGGACGGCAATGAAGAAATGACTGTTTTGCGATTTCTCTTGCTCAGAAAGACTTAGAAAGTTGATAATTGTTGGCAATGTTAGAAATGTCATGAGAAACAAGAATTATGTAAAAGAATTGATATAAGTCATTGTTTCCAAGAGAAAGGGAGACAGGAGTGTAAAAAAGCGTTGTTTTTGGACGGCAATGAAGAAATGACTATGTTTTGCGATTTCTCCTGCTCAGAAAGACTTAGAAAGTTGATAATTGTGGGCAATGTTAGAAATGTCATGAGAAACAAGAATTATGTAAAAGAATTGATGTAAGTCATTGTTTCCAAGAGAAAGGGAGACCGGAGTGTAAAAAAGCGTTGTTTTTGGACGGCAATGAAGAAATGACTGTTTTGCGATTTCTCTTGCTCAGAAAGACTTAGAAAGTTGATAATTGTGGGCAATGTTAGAAATGTCATGAGAAACAAGAATTATGTAAAAGAATTGATGTAAGTCATTGTTTAAAAGAGAAAGGGAGACCGGAGTGTAAAAAAGCGTTGTTTTTGGACGGCAATGAAGAAATGACTGTTTTGCGATTTCTCTTGCTCAGAAAGACTTAGAAAGTTGATAATTGTGGGCAATGTTAGAAATGTCATGAGAAACAAGAATTATGTAAAAGAATTGATGTAAGTCATTGTTTCCAAGAGAAAGGGAGACAGGAGTGTAAAAAAGCGTTGTTTTTGGACGGCAATGAAGAAATGACTATGTTTTGCGATTTCTCCTGCTCAGAAAGACTTAGAAAGTTGATAATTGTGGGCAATGTAAGAAATGTCATGAGAAACAAGAATTATGTAAAAGAATTGATGTAAGTCATTGTTTCCAAGAGAAAGGGAGACAGGAGTGTAAAAAAGCGTTGTTTTTGGACGGCAATGAAGAAATGACTGTTTTGCGATTTCTCTTGTACAGAAAGACTTAGAAAGTTGATAATTGTGGGCAATGTTAGAAATGTCATGAGAAACAAGAATTATGTAAAAGAATTGATGTAAGTCATTGTTTCCAAGAGAAAGGGAGACAGGAGTGTAAAAAAGCGTTGTTTTTGGACGGCAATGAAGAAATGACTATGTTTTGCGATTTCTCCTGCTTAGAAAGACTTAGAAAGTTGATAATTGTGGGCAATGTAAGAAATGTCATGAGAAACAAGAATTATGTACAAGAATTGATGTAAGTCATTGTTTCCAAGAGAAAGGGAGACAGGAGTGTAAAAAAGCGTTGTTTTTGGACGGCAATGAAGAAATGACTGTTTTGCGATTTCTCTTGCTCAGAAAGACTTAGAAAGTTGATAATTGTGGGCAATGTTAGAAATGTCATGAGAAACAAGAATTATGTAAAAGAATTGATGTAAGTCATTGTTTCCAAGAGAAAGGGAGACAGGAGTGTAAAAAAGCGTTGTTTTTGGACGGCAATGAAGAAATGACTATGTTTTGCGATTTCTCCTGCTCAGAAAGACTTAGAAAGTTGATAATTGTGGGCAATGTAAGAAATGTCATGAGAAACAAGAATTATGTAAAAGAATTGATGTAAGTCATTGTTTCCAAGAGAAAGGGAGACAGGAGTGTAAAAAAGCGTTGTTTTTGGACGCCAATGAAGAAATGACTGTTTTGCGATTTCTCTTGCTCAGAAAGACTTAGAAAGTTGATAATTGTGGGCAATGTTAGAAATGTCATGAGAAACAAGAATTATGTAAAAGAATTGATGTAAGTCATTGTTTCCAAGAGAAAGGGAGACCGGAATGTAAAAAAGCGTTGTTTTTGGACGGCAATGAAGAAATGACTGTTTTGCGATTTCTCTTGCTCAGAAAGACTTAGAAAGTTGATAATTGTGGGCAATGTTAGAAATGTCATGAGAAACAAGAAATATGTAAAAGAATTGATGTAAGTCATTGTTTCCAAGAGAAAGGGAGACAGGAGTGTAAAAAAGCGTTGTTTTTGGACGGCAATGAAGAAATGACTATGTTTTGCGATTTCTCCTGCTCAGAAAGACTTAGAAAGTTGATAATTGTGGGCAATGTTAGAAATGTCATGAGAAACAATAATTATGTAAAAGAATTGATGTAAGTCATTGTTTCCAAGAGAAAGGGAGACCGGAGTGTAAAAAAGCATTGTTTTTGGACGGCAATGAAGAAATGACTGTTTTGCGATTTCTCTTGCTCAGAAAGACTTAGAAAGTTGATAATTGTGGGCAATGTTAGAAATGTCATGAGAAACAAGAATTATGTAAAAGAATTGATGTAAGTCATTGTTTCCAAGAGAAAGGGAGACCGGAGTGTAAAAAAGCGTTTATTTTTGGACGGCAATGAAGAAATGACTGTTTTGCGATTTCTCTTGCTCAGAAAGACTTAGAAAGTTGATAATTGTGGGCAATGTTAGAAATGTCATGAGAAACAAGAATTATGTAAAAGAATTGATGTAAGTCATTGTTTCCAAGAGAAAGGGAGACCGGAGTGTAAAAAAGCGTTGTTTTTGGACGCCAATGAAGAAATGACTATGTTTTGCGATTTCTCCTACTCAGAAAGACTTAGAAAGTTGATAATTGTGGGCAATGTTAGAAATGTCATGAGAAACAAGAATTATGTAAAAGAATTGATGTAAGTCATTGTTTCCAAGAGAAAGGGAGACAGGAGTGTAAAAAAGCGTTGTTTTTGGACGGCAATGAAGAAATGACTATGTTTTGCGATTTCTCCTGCTTAGAAAGACTTAGAAAGTTGATAATTGTGGGCAATGTAAGAAATGTCATGAGAAACAAGAATTATGTACAAGAATTGATGTAAGTCATTGTTTCTAAGAGAAAGGGAGACAGGAGTGTAAAAAAGCGTTGTTTTTGGACGGCAATGAAGAAATGACTGTTTTGCGATTTCTCTTGCTCAGAAAGACTTAGAAAGTTGATAATTGTGGGCAATGTTAGAAATGTCATGAGAAACAAGAATTATGTAAAAGAATTGATGTAAGTCATTGTTTCCAAGAGAAAGGGAGACAGGAGTGTAAAAAAGCGTTGTTTTTGGACGGCAATGAAGAAATGACTATGTTTTGCGATTTCTCCTGCTCAGAAAGACTTAGAAAGTTGATAATTGTGGGCAATGTAAGAAATGTCATGAGAAACAAGAATTATGTAAAAGAATTGATGTAAGTCATTGTTTCCAAGAGAAAGGGAGACAGGAGTGTAAAAAAGCGTTGTTTTTGGACGCCAATGAAGAAATGACTGTTTTGCGATTTCTCTTGCTCAGAAAGACTTAGAAAGTTGATAATTGTGGGCAATGTTAGAAATGTCATGAGAAACAAGAATTATGTAAAAGAATTGATGTAAGTCATTGTTTCCAAGAGAAAGGGAGACCGGAGTGTAAAAAAGCGTTGTTTTTGGACGGCAATGAAGAAATGACTGTTTTGCGATTTCTCTTGCTCAGAAAGACTTAGAAAGTTGATAATTGTGGGCAATGTTAGAAATGTCATGAGAAACAAGAATTATGGAAAAGAATTGATGTAAGTCATTGTTTCCAAGAGAAAGGGAGACCGGAGTGTAAAAAAGCGTTGTTTTTGAACGCCAATGAAGAAATGACTATGTTTTGCGATTTCTCCTACTCAGAAAGACTTAGAAAGTTGATAATTGTGGGCAATGTTAGAAATGTCATGAGAAACAAGAATTATGTAAAAGAATTGATGTAAGTCATTGTTTCCAAGAGAAAGGGAGACAGGAGTGTAAAAAAGCGTTGTTTTTGGACGGCAATGAAGAAATGACTATGTTTTGCGATTTCTCCTACTCAGAAAGACTTAGAAAGTTGATAATTGTGGGCAATGTTAGAAATGTCATGAGAAACAAGAATTATGTAAAAGAATTGATGTAAGTCATTGTTTCCAAGAGAAAGGGAGACAGGAGTGTAAAAAAGCGTTGTTTTTGGACGGCAATGAAGAAATGACTATGTTTTGCGATTTCTCCTGCTCAGAAAGACTTAGAAAGTTGATAATTGTGGGCAATGTAAGAAATGTCATGAGAAACAAGAATTATGTAAAAGAATTGATGTAAGTCATTGTTTCCAAGAGAAAGGGAGACAGGAGTGTAAAAAAGCGTTATTTTTGGACGGCAATGAAGAAATGACTGTTTTGCGATTTCTCTTGCTCAGAAAGACTTAGAAAGTTGATAATTGTGGGCAATGTTAGAAATGTCATGAGAAACAAGAATTATGTAAAAGAATTGATGTAAGTCATTGTTTCCAAGAGAAAGGGAGACAGGAGTGTAAAAAAGCGTTGTTTTTGGACGGCAATGAAGAAATGACTATGTTTTGCGATTTCTCCTGCTCAGAAAGACTTAGAAAGTTGATAATTGTGGGCAATGTAAGAAATGTCATGAGAAACAAGAATTATGTACAAGAATTGATGTAAGTCATTGTTTCCAAGAGAAAGGGAGACAGGAGTGTAAAAAAGCGTTGTTTTTGGACGGCAATGAAGAAATGACTGTTTTGCGATTTCTCTTGCTCAGAAAGACTTAGAAAGTTGATAATTGTGGGCAATGTTAGAAATGTCATGAGAAACAAGAATTATGTAAAAGAATTGATATAAGTCATTGTTTCCAAGAGAAAGGGAGACAGGAGTGTAAAAAAGCGTTGTTTTTGGACGGCAATGAAGAAATGACTATGTTTTGCGATTTCTCCTGCTCAGAAAGACTTAGAAAGTTGATAATTGTGGGCAATGTTAGAAATGTCATGAGAAACAAGAATTATGTAAAAGAATTGATGTAAGTCATTGTTTCCAAGAGAAAGGGAGACCGGAGTGTAAAAAAGCGTTGTTTTTGGACGGCAATGAAGAAATGACTGTTTTGCGATTTCTCTTGCTCAGAAAGACTTAGAAAGTTGATAACTGTGGGCAATGTTAGAAATGTCATGAGAAACAAGAATTATGTAAAAGAATTGATGTAAGTCATTGTTTAAAAGAGAAAGGGAGACCGGAGTGTAAAAAAGCGTTGTTTTTGGACGGCAATGAAGAAATGACTGTTTTGCGATTTCTCTTGCTCAGAAAGACTTAGAAAGTTGATAATTGTGGGCAATGTTAGAAATGTCATGAGAAACAAGAATTATGTACAAGAATTGATGTAAGTCATTGTTTCCAAGAGAAAGGGAGACAGGAGTGTAAAAAAGCGTTGTTTTTGGACGGCAATGAAGAAATGACTGTTTTGCGATTTCTCTTGCTCAGAAAGACTTAGAAAGTTGATAATTGTGGGCAATGTTAGAAATGTCATGAGAAACAAGAATTATGTAAAAGAATTGATGTAAGTCATTGTTTCCAAGAGAAAGGGAGACAGGAGTGTAAAAAAGCGTTGTTTTTGGACGGCAATGAAGAAATGACTATGTTTTGCGATTTCTCCTGCTCAGAAAGACTTAGAAAGTTGATAATTGTGGGCAATGTAAGAAATGTCATGAGAAACAAGAATTATGTAAAAGAATTGATGTAAGTCATTGTTTCCAAGAGAAAGGGAGACAGGAGTTTAAAAAAGCGTTGTTTCTGGACGCCAATGAAGAAATGACTGTTTTGCGATTTCTCTTGCTCAGAAAGACTTAGAAAGTTGATAATTGTGGGCAATGTTAGAAATGTCATGAGAAACAAGAATTATGTAAAAGAATTGATGTAAGTCATTGTTTCCAAGAGAAAGGGAGACCGGAGTGTAAAAAAGCGTTGTTTTTGGACGGCAATGAAGAAATGACTGTTTTGCGATTTCTCTTGCTCAGAAAGACTTAGAAAGTTGATAATTGTGGGCAATGTTAGAAATGTCATGAGAAACAAGAATTATGGAAAAGAATTGATGTAAGTCATTGTTTCCAAGAGAAAGGGAGACCGGAGTGTAAAAAAGCATTGTTTTTGGACGGCAATGAAGAAATGACTGTTTTGCGATTTCTCTTGCTCAGAAAGACTTAGAAAGTTGATAATTGTGGGCAATGTTAGAAATGTCATGAGAAACAAGAATTATGTAAAAGAATTGATGTAAGTCATTGTTTCCAAGAGAAAGGGAGACCGGAGTGTAAAAAAGCGTTTTTTTTGGACGGCAATGAAGAAATGACTGTTTTGCGATTTCTCTTGCTCAGAAAGACTTAGAAAGTTGATAATTGTGGGCAATGTTAGAAATGTCATGAGAAACAAGAATTATGTAAAAGAATTGATGTAAGTCATTGTTTCCAAGAGAAAGGGAGACCGGAGTGTAAAAAAGCGTTGTTTTTGGACGCCAATGAAGAAATGACTATGTTTTGCGATTTCTCCTACTCAGAAAGACTTAGAAAGTTGATAATTGTGGGCAATGTTAGAAATGTCATGAGAAACAAGAATTATGTAAAAGAATTGATGTAAGTCATTGTTTCCAAGAGAAAGGGAGACAGGAGTGTAAAAAAGCGTTGTTTTTGGACGGCAATGAAGAAATGACTATGTTTTGCGATTTCTCCTGCTCAGAAAGACTTAGAAAGTTGATAATTGTGGGCAATGTAAGAAATGTCATGAGAAACAAGAATTATGTAAAAGAATTGATGTAAGTCATTGTTTCCAAGAGAAAGGGAGACAGGAGTGTAAAAAAGCGTTGTTTTTGGACGGCAATGAAGAAATGACTGTTTTGCGATTTCTCTTGCTCAGAAAGACTTAGAAAGTTGATAATTGTGGGCAATGTTAGAAATGTCATGAGAAACAAGAATTATGTAAAAGAATTGATGTAAGTCATTGTTTCCAAGAGAAAGGGAGACAGGAGTGTAAAAAAGCGTTGTTTTTGGACGGCAATGAAGAAATGACTATGTTTTGCGATTTCTCCTGCTTAGAAAGACTTAGAAAGTTGATAATTGTGGGCAATGTAAGAAATGTCATGAGAAACAAGAATTATGTACAAGAATTGATGTAAGTCATTGTTTCCAAGAGAAAGGGAGACAGGAGTGTAAAAAAGCGTTGTTTTTGGACGGCAATGAAGAAATGACTGTTTTGCGATTTCTCTTGCTCAGAAAGACTTAGAAAGTTGATAATTGTGGGCAATGTTAGAAATGTCATGAGAAACAAGAATTATGTAAAAGAATTGATGTAAGTCATTGTTTCCAAGAGAAAGGGAGACAGGAGTGTAAAAAAGCGTTGTTTTTGGACGGCAATGAAGAAATGACTATGTTTTGCGATTTCTCCTGCTCAGAAAGACTTAGAAAGTTGATAATTGTGGGCAATGTAAGAAATGTCATGAGAAACAAGAATTATGTAAAAGAATTGATGTAAGTCATTGTTTCCAAGAGAAAGGGAGACAGGAGTGTAAAAAAGCGTTGTTTTTGGACGCCAATGAAGAAATGACTGTTTTGCGATTTCTCTTGCTCAGAAAGACTTAGAAAGTTGATAATTGTGGGCAATGTTAGAAATGTCATGAGAAACAAGAATTATGTAAAAGAATTGATGTAAGTCATTGTTTCCAAGAGAAAGGGAGACCGGAGTGTAAAAAAGCGTTGTTTTTGGACGGCAATGAAGAAATGACTGTTTTGCGATTTCTCTTGCTCAGAAAGACTTAGAAAGTTGATAATTGTGGGCAATGTTAGAAATGTCATGAGAAACAAGAATTATGGAAAAGAATTGATGTAAGTCATTGTTTCCAAGAGAAAGGGAGACCGGAGTGTAAAAAAGCGTTGTTTTTGAACGCCAATGAAGAAATGACTATGTTTTGCGATTTCTCCTACTCAGAAAGACTTAGAAAGTTGATAATTGTGGGCAATGTTAGAAATGTCATGAGAAACAAGAATTATGTAAAAGAATTGATGTAAGTCATTGTTTCCAAGAGAAAGGGAGACAGGAGTGTAAAAAAGCGTTGTTTTTGGACGGCAATGAAGAAATGACTATGTTTTGCGATTTCTCCTACTCAGAAAGACTTAGAAAGTTGATAATTGTGGGCAATGTTAGAAATGTCATGAGAAACAAGAATTATGTAAAAGAATTGATGTAAGTCATTGTTTCCAAGAGAAAGGGAGACAGGAGTGTAAAAAAGCGTTATTTTTGGACGGCAATGAAGAAATGACTGTTTTGCGATTTCTCTTGCTCAGAAAGACTTAGAAAGTTGATAATTGTGGGCAATGTTAGAAATGTCATGAGAAACAAGAATTATGTAAAAGAATTGATGTAAGTCATTGTTTCCAAGAGAAAGGGAGACAGGAGTGTAAAAAAGCGTTGTTTTTGGACGGCAATGAAGAAATGACTATGTTTTGCGATTTCTCCTGCTCAGAAAGACTTAGAAAGTTGATAATTGTGGGCAATGTAAGAAATGTCATGAGAAACAAGAATTATGTACAAGAATTGATGTAAGTCATTGTTTCCAAGAGAAAGGGAGACAGGAGTGTAAAAAAGCGTTGTTTTTGGACGGCAATGAAGAAATGACTGTTTTGCGATTTCTCTTGCTCAGAAAGACTTAGAAAGTTGATAATTGTGGGCAATGTTAGAAATGTCATGAGAAACAAGAATTATGGAAAAGAATTGATGTAAGTCATTGTTTCCAAGAGAAAGGGAGACCGGAGTGTAAAAAAGCGTTGTTTTTGGACGGCAATGAAGAAATGACTGTTTTGCGATTTCTCTTGCTCAGAAAGACTTAGAAAGTTGATAATTGTGGGCAATGTTAGAAATGTCATGAGAAACAAGAATTATGTAAAAGAATTGATGTAAGTCATTGTTTCCAAGAGAAAGGGAGACAGGAGTGTAAAAAAGCGTTGTTTTTGGACGGCAATGAAGAAATGACTATGTTTTGCGATTTCTCCTGCTCAGAAAGACTTAGAAAGTTGATAATTGTGGGCAATGTAAGAAATGTCATGAGAAACAAGAATTATGTAAAAGAATTGATGTAAGTCATTGTTTCCAAGAGAAAGGGAGACAGGAGTGTAAAAAAGCGTTGTTTTTGGACGCCAATGAAGAAATGACTGTTTTGCGATTTCTCTTGCTCAGAAAGACTTAGAAAGTTGATAATTGTGGGCAATGTTAGAAATGTCATGAGAAACAAGAATTATGTAAAAGAATTGATGTAAGTCATTGTTTCCAAGAGAAAGGGAGACCGGAATGTAAAAAAGCGTTGTTTTTGGACGGCAATGAAGAAATGACTGTTTTGGCGATTTCTCTTGCTCAGAAAGACTTAGAAAGTTGATAATTGTGGGCAATGTTAGAAATGTCATGAGAAACAAGAATTATGTAAAAGAATTGATGTAAGTCATTGTTTCCAAGAGAAAGGGAGACAGGAGTGTAAAAAAGCGTTGTTTTTGGACGGCAATGAAGAAATGACTATGTTTTGCGATTTCTCCTGCTCAGAAAGACTTACAAAGTTGATAATTGTGGGCAATGTAAGAAATGTCATGAGAAACAAAGAATTATGTACAAGAATTGATGTAAGTCATTGTTTCCAAGAGAAAGGGAGACAGGAGTGTAAAAAAGCGTTGTTTTTGGACGGCAATGAAGAAATGACTGTTTTGCGATTTCTCTTGCTCAGAAAGACTTAGAAAGTTGATAATTGTGGGCAATGTTAGAAATGTCATGAGAAACAAGAATTATGTAAAAGAATTGATGTAAGTCATTGTTTCCAAGAGAAAGGGAGACAGGAGTGTAAAAAAGCGTTGTTTTTGGACGGCAATGAAGAAATGACTATGTTTTGCGATTTCTCCTGCTCAGAAAGACTTAGAAAGTTGATAATTGTGGGCAATGTAAGAAATGTCATGAGAAACAAGAATTATGTAAAAGAATTGATGTAAGTCATTGTTTCCAAGAGAAAGGGAGACAGGAGTGTAAAAAAGCGTTGTTTTTGGACGCCAATGAAGAAATGACTGTTTTGCGATTTCTCTTGCTCAGAAAGACTTAGAAAGTTGATAATTGTGGGCAATGTTAGAAATGTCATGAGAAACAAGAATTATGTAAAAGAATTGATGTAAGTCATTGTTTCCAAGAGAAAGGGAGACCGGAGTGTAAAAAAGCGTTGTTTTTGGACGGCAATGAAGAAATGACTGTTTTGCGATTTCTCTTGCTCAGAAAGACTTAGAAAGTTGATAATTGTGGGCAATGTTAGAAATGTCATGAGAAACAAGAATTATGGAAAAGAATTGATGTAAGTCATTGTTTCCAAGAGAAAGGGAGACCGGAGTGTAAAAAAGCGTTGTTTTTGAACGCCAATGAAGAAATGACTATGTTTTGCGATTTCTCCTACTCAGAAAGACTTAGAAAGTTGATAATTGTGGGCAATGTTAGAAATGTCATGAGAAACAAGAATTATGTAAAAGAATTGATGTAAGTCATTGTTTCCAAGAGAAAGGGAGACAGGAGTGTAAAAAAGCGTTGTTTTTGGACGGCAATGAAGAAATGACTATGTTTTGCGATTTCTCCTACTCAGAAAGACTTAGAAAGTTGATAATTGTGGGCAATGTTAGAAATGTCATGAGAAACAAGAATTATGTAAAAGAATTGATGTAAGTCATTGTTTCCAAGAGAAAGGGAGACAGGAGTGTAAAAAAGCGTTATTTTTGGACGGCAATGAAGAAATGACTGTTTTGCGATTTCTCTTGCTCAGAAAGACTTAGAAAGTTGATAATTGTGGGCAATGTTAGAAATGTCATGAGAAACAAGAATTATGTAAAAGAATTGATGTAAGTCATTGTTTCCAAGAGAAAGGGAGACAGGAGTGTAAAAAAGCGTTGTTTTTGGACGGCAATGAAGAAATGACTATGTTTTGCGATTTCTCCTGCTCAGAAAGACTTAGAAAGTTGATAATTGTGGGCAATGTAAGAAATGTCATGAGAAACAAGAATTATGTACAAGAATTGATGTAAGTCATTGTTTCCAAGAGAAAGGGAGACAGGAGTGTAAAAAAGCGTTGTTTTTGGACGGCAATGAAGAAATGACTGTTTTGCGATTTCTCTTGCTCAGAAAGACTTAGAAAGTTGATAATTGTGGGCAATGTTAGAAATGTCATGAGAAACAAGAATTATGGAAAAGAATTGATGTAAGTCATTGTTTCCAAGAGAAAGGGAGACCGGAGTGTAAAAAAGCGTTGTTTTTGGACGGCAATGAAGAAATGACTGTTTTGCGATTTCTCTTGCTCAGAAAGACTTAGAAAGTTGATAATTGTGGGCAATGTTAGAAATGTCATGAGAAACAAGAATTATGTAAAAGAATTGATGTAAGTCATTGTTTCCAAGAGAAAGGGAGACAGGAGTGTAAAAAAGCGTTGTTTTTGGACGGCAATGAAGAAATGACTATGTTTTGCGATTTCTCCTGCTCAGAAAGACTTAGAAAGTTGATAATTGTGGGCAATGTAAGAAATGTCATGAGAAACAAGAATTATGTAAAAGAATTGATGTAAGTCATTGTTTCCAAGAGAAAGGGAGACAGGAGTGTAAAAAAGCGTTGTTTTTGGACGCCAATGAAGAAATGACTGTTTTGCGATTTCTCTTGCTCAGAAAGACTTAGAAAGTTGATAATTGTGGGCAATGTTAGAAATGTCATGAGAAACAAGAATTATGTAAAAGAATTGATGTAAGTCATTGTTTTCCAAGAGAAAGGGAGACCGGAATGTAAAAAAGCGTTGTTTTTTGGACGGCAATGAAGAAATGACTGTTTTGCGATTTCTCTTGCTCAGAAAGACTTAGAAAGTTGATAATTGTGGGCAATGTTAGAAATGTCATGAGAAACAAGAATTATGTAAAGAGAATTGATGTAAGTCATTGTTTCCAAGAGAAAGGGAGACAGGAGTGTAAAAAGCGTTGTTTTTGGACGGGCAATGAAGAAATGACTATGTTTTGCGATTTCTCCTGCTCAGAAAGACTTACAAAGTTGATAATTGTGGGCAATGTAAGAAATGTCATGAGAAACAAGAATTATGTACAAGAATTGATGTAAGTCATTGTTTCCAAGAGAAAGGGAGACAGGAGTGTAAAAAAGCGTTGTTTTTGGACGGCAATGAAGAAATGACTGTTTTGCGATTTCTCTTGCTCAGAAAGACTTAGAAAGTTGATAATTGTGGGCAATGTTAGAAATGTCAATGAGAAACAAGAATTATGTAAAAGAATTGATATAAGTCATTGTTTCCAAGAGAAAGGGAGACAGGAGTGTAAAAAAGCGTTGTTTTTGGACGGCAATGAAGAAATGACTATGTTTTGCGATTTCTCCTGCTCAGAAAGACTTAGAAAGTTGATAATTGTGGGCAATGTTAGAAATGTCATGAGAAACAAGAATTATGTAAAAGAATTGATGTAAGTCATTGTTTCCAAGAGAAAGGGAGACCGGAGTGTAAAAAAGCGTTGTTTTTGGACGGCAATGAAGAAATGACTGTTTTGCGATTTCTCTTGCTCAGAAAGACTTAGAAAGTTGATAATTGTGGGCAATGTTAGAAATGTCATGAGAAACAAGAATTATGTAAAAGAATTGATGTAAGTCATTGTTTAAAAGAGAAAGGGAGACCGGAGTGTAAAAAAGCGTTGTTTTTGGACGGCAATGAAGAAATGACTGTTTTGCGATTTCTCTTGCTCAGAAAGACTTAGAAAGTTGATAATTGTGGGCAATGTTAGAAATGTCATGAGAAACAAGAATTATGTAAAAGAATTGATGTAAGTCATTGTTTCCAAGAGAAAGGGAGACAGGAGTGTAAAAAAGCGTTGTTTTTGGACGGCAATG
>NW_027448034.1:0-16693 GCF_038048845.1 Mixophyes fleayi | reverse complement strand
CATTAAACTAATAGTCCTATCACTGCGCTTAAAATAATAGACACAACACTATTGAATTAAATATCAAGTGTAAATTTGTGGTTCTCTCAAGTGAGAGGTAGTGTCGGCCAATGCTATAGTGATAAACTGTAGTTATTATGCCGTGCACTGTAACCCTGTACTGTTGTCCCATGCTCTATGCATGGCGCTGCGGACCCTTTGAGTGCTGCTGTGTCCCTTGTGGATCCTAACATTCCAAATAAAAAATTGGGTTACCTTAGGCCACCCCAATGACTCTCCAGTTCCTGTCTTACTCCCTGAAACAGACTGCTACTTGGTTGACTTGGTCACACTTCCAAATCATGAAGCCACAACTGTGGACTGTTCCCTGAAAATGGTGGTGTATGGTTTGGTCAAATTGATCATAGCTAGCAGAGGCGCTAATTGGGTTTGGGACATTAGGATTTAGTGACGCTACATAAATAGATTATTATTATTATTATTATTATTATTATTATTATTAATTTTTATTTATAGGGCGCCACTAGGTGTCCATAGCGCCGTACAGGGACAAAAAAATTACAATACGAGGTGAGACAGCACAGTACAGTAAATAATAAGCACAGTAACTCAGTGAGCTCAAAGTACAGCTAGAGGGGCGGGGGAGGGGAGAGGGGAAGGTCCGCATACGACGGAGCCCAAGAGGGAGGGCACGGATGACAGGGAGACCCCCAGAGGGGAGAGGAGGGAGCGAAAGAGGAAGGAAGGAAGAGGGTCCTTGAGGAGGAGGGCTAGGTAGCTGGAGAGCAGAGTTAAAAGTGGTGAAGACAGGAGGAGAGATGACCCTGCTCAAAGGAGCGTACAATCTAAGGGGTGTGGTAGACAGACAGAGAGACACAGGGGAGAGAGGGAGAGAAGGAGGAACGGAGGATAAGGATAAGGGAAGGGGAATGAGGGGAAGAGGCAGAAGATGATAGATGAATAGACGAATAGATGATGATGATGGTTACTTGGCACTGAACAGCTGGACCTCATCCAGTTTGGTCTGGACTTTATTTCTTAGGATGAGCTTTAATTGTACATTACAAAATGTTTATCACATATCTTATCTCTTAGTTTGTAAATGGTCACCCATCTGTTATTCTCTTAATGTTATTTTATTAATCTTTACCAGTCTTTCAATTATTCTTATTTTTACCATATTTTCCAACTTTAAAATATATATTTAATGCACAGCTGTGTACTGAAAATTTAATTTTTTTGTCTCGACTAAAGATGGTGGACATTCAGGGTGACATTTATAAAATTACGGCTAAGTGGAACAGTTTGTTCTCTTTTTTTCTTCTTTCAAAATATGTCCTCCCCCCATTCTAGTCCACATAAGCTAATGACTTAGCTTCTATTTTTGGAGTGCGGACGACATCATCATTTTATTAATAAACTATGCCCATTGTACAATGATTGTGTTCATCTTGGTCCTGGCAGGGAAACAAACATATTTTCTTGCATGCATGTGGATTTAATATAGTTTGTTTACCAAGTAAAGAAAAATAACCCATAAAATAACATACTGAAACAATTTACATTTTGTTTTACCTCTCATCAACTAGATATTTTTTATTTAATGATTAACATAATCAAACAACGTGGGAGACAGTCTGACACCCTCAAAGTTACCTTAAAGGAGAAGTATAACATATTTTTACTTATTTTTTTCTTACAAAATCCCCATAAGTAACAAATATTTTGTTAATTACTTACAAACTAGAAAGAGAAGGTTTTATTTACCTCCTGGGTACACAATATTTTCCCCAAATGGGTAGTCCCTTCTCAGGTGTGATATTCCACAGATTTTTATTTATTCCCGGCTCAGGATTCCCTCCACACAATGGGTACAGATGCAGCATTAATGGTCATGTGGCCTATAGAGAAGTGAAAGACCAGCAGTGGGAGGCACAAGAAGGTTGTCAACATTCTAGCAGATATAGTGGATTCACTGTTACGGGCACTAGGAGTCTTTACCCAGTATCACCCGCTGATGGTCTTATCAGAGCAGTAGAGTTGGTATATGATACTCTGGTGGCAGGGTGATAATGGAACTGGAAACAGCAGATGGTTAGAGAATGCTCAGAAAGTCTATGACTAGCAGCACTGGTAAACAATAGGTAACTGAACACGAGGATCCGGATGGACAAGGACACGTGAGGGTAGTCAGTGGTCTGCGCACGGCAAGTTGTACCACTGCTATAGTGAGAAGGAATGTCCAGGAGTAATAAGGAGGTGGAAATCAGCGGTCTGCGTATAGCAAGTTGTACCGCTGTCTGTAGTGAAGTAATGGAATCCAGGTGAAGGTAACGGGGAAGTCAGTGGTCTGCGTGTAGCAAGTTGTACCACTGCTTATGTGAGAGGATATATGCAACTGGTGACACAGGCAAACAGGAATCAGTGGTCTGCCTCTAGCAAGTTGTACCACTGAATATATATGTGAGGAAGGACACGAGGAGATAAATGCAATGCAGAGTCTACACGGGTACACTGAACTTGATCCCACGTTGAACTGCACACAATAATAATAATGAATGAACAGCACTGCACAGATAAACAAAGTCACTAGAATAGTCCAGCAAAAGGAAACACAGTCAATAATAGCAATAGTCTCAGAGGATGGAAACTCCGGAGGAGAACAACTCAGTTCAGATGGATATGGATACTCCAAAAACATACTGGTAGGTTAATTGGCTGCAATAAAAAAAAAAATAAAAAAAAAAAAAAAAAATTGACCCTAGTCTCTCCCTCTCTGTCTGTCTGTGTGTGTGAGTGTGTGTCTATAGTAGGGAATTTAGACTGTGAGCTCCAATGGGGCAGGGACTGATGTGAATGAGTTCTCTGTACAGCGCTGCGGAATTAGTGGCGCTATATAAATAAATGATGATGATGATGATGATGATGATATGCAATACACCAGCACAGTCAATGAGAAGTATGCATACCGTGGTTCAGATGAGCAGGCTGTTAGAGATAGCTGCAGGGATACCTGAGCGGCAGGGAACTGACGAGATGAGAAGTCCTTGCAGAATGGAAGCGGCAGGTAGGTGCAGCGCACTGTAGGTAGGCCAGCAAGGACGACAAAATACTCAGGAAGCAGTAGTATATCGAATTGAACAGCAGGAGACCACGGGAGAGCTGAAGCGATGTAGCAGAGCTGGAAGCCGAGGAACGTAGACTCGAAGCTAACAGGCAAGTTGACACAAATGGACACACTGTAGAAGCAGTAGGCAGCGGGTCAGCTGACGGCAGGTAGAATGCAGACTGGAGCGCTGAGACGAGCAGGACTCTGTAGACACGCTGAAGTAGCTAACAGGAATCAGCTGGAACAGTAGCGATGTAACACAGGAGAGTTGGAGAGATCTGTAACTTGTTAGACACACGGAGGCAGCGGATAGGAATCAGCTGCTGGAGTCACGATGAAACACAGGAGAGTTTGAAGTAATCTGTAACTGTAGATACACGGAGGCAGCGGATAGGAAACAGCTGCTGAAGTCACTAGTAACACGAGGAGTAGAAGTGGTCTGGAAACCACAAACGGCAAACAGGAATCAGCATAAGCTGAACACACGAGGAGGCACTGGAACACCTTCAGAGACTCATGAGGAATGAGACTCCAAGATCAGGCAACGTGGTATTGACCACAGGTGCTTAATATAGGGAGTGTTGCCTGATCAGCCAATTAAGTTAAAGGAACAGAACTGAAGGTTAGAAGGGACTGCACATGCCCAGTACCTCATTATAATGGACGGACACGGTTCCTAGCTACCTTAGAAGTAGCACTCACAGTCCGGTGAGTGACATTCACTTTCCCCAACCTGATTTAGTGCTGGCAGTAACAAAGACGCGAGGGCTATTTATTTAAAGTGCATCTGAATTATGTAATACCGGGGATGGCTGTGGGAAATGGTATTTAATATTGCTGGGGTTATTTTGAGGGAGGGAAATATACTTATTTATTAAATGTCTATACTATTAATTTAATGTCCGGGCTGGTTGTAGAGAAATAGAGCTAGTTAAATGTGAATATTATTATTTTAATATTGGGGCTGGAGGGAGACCCAATTATTAAACGTGGGTGCTACTAATTTGACGCCATGGCTAGTTGGAGTATTCTAGGGCCCCCAATATTCCAGGATCCAGACAAGCAGCAACTGAGCTAAAGAAACCAGCAGCTGCAGGTAGTGAAAGTGACAAAAACGGGTAGGAGAGAGCAGGACAACCTAAGAACTGTTCTGAATCTGGTGGGACAGTCCCAAATATTGGTGACTGTCTCGCTTAGTCAGGATTTGGTCCAACTGCAAGGACAGTTGATAGGTATATCCTGCTTCACACTGTACTGCTCATGAAGACAGAGCTGCATGTACCTAACAGTAATGCACACAGTATTGCCGATGTATTTGTCTAAAATTTGTCTATAATTATAATCATGTTACATTATAGGGGACACACTGTCTAAAGTGGCTCTGTTCCCCCCCTCCCCCCTCCCCCCCCAGAGAGTTATTTCAGCCCTGGGCAGAGTTTCAAATTGACACCTAGCACGCTGCTCCTTCTCCCAGTGCCAATCTCATATTATTTGTTTTAGGTTAACCCTAAAACAAGTAGTAACCCTTTTAGCATATAGGGCAAATTAAAAACAAGCCATTTGGCTGGCAAAAACATCAGTTTTTTAAACCAAAGGGGCTTTTTGTACTTTGATAAATCAGCCCCTGTGTTCAGCACTGTAATAGAAAATGTTTATATAATCTAATGCTAAAATATAAAAGAGTGGAGCTGTAAGGAGTCTGTGAAATGGCAGAGAATAGCGGAGATGGATGGATTGATGGGTCCTGCTCCAAAAGTCCTAGTGTCTATAAATGGCAATTAATGTTCAGCTTTGCTAGATAGGTGTCCATCATTTATGAGGGTGGTATAAGTGATACCTGTCAAAAGTGCCATTTATTCCCCTTGACTGGATTGACCATCTGAGGTCTGAGCGAGTTACCCTTACCTAGGGTACATCACGGTGATATCGCAATTTCCTCAGGAAGTTGCCAGGGTGGATCGCCAGATGCAGGTGATGGCTTTGGTGTGCCCTGAAGTTGAAGGGGATTCAAAGAGGTGCTGATCATCATAGGCACAAATGCAAACATCTTCAGGCAACTATCTCTGTGGTGCTATGAAGCAGGGGGAGAAAACTACCCACAGAGTAAGGGGAGGTGCCAGCAAATTTTAGCCCAGTGGGCAAGACTCGACTCAGCAGCCTATTTTAAAGGAAAAAATGCTTGCGGCCTAGTGACCCAGCCCAAGGTAGCCAACTATGGGACTGGCCCGGGGGGCAGATGCCCCCCAGCCTAGCCAGCCACTGCATGGAGTCTCACCATCCATCCAGTGTTTTTGGCGGCCTACCAGAAAGTGGAGAGAGAGAGAGACGAACAAGGTGACAGAAGGACAGAGGCCAAATAGTTTTAATTCCTGCTTCAAGCGAAGTGATGCATCCTCATCGGTCAAGGAACAAGTGATCAGAGAGATGATGATGAGAGCTCCAGTGCATCGGATAAACTTGAACGATAAGAGTCCATTCAGAGAAAGGTCCGGGAAACTGGCCCCAGTGGATTTGGTGGATGTCCTGGATCATTTGCGAAAGCTGCTAGAGACTGAGGTCATCATGAAGTCAGAGAGCCCTTATGCCTCTTCGATAGTGGTGACTTGGAATAAGAACAGGAACATTTGTACTACTGGACACTGAATATGAGAACAGTGTATGGTGCTGAAGATTGACGAGCACTTGGACTGCCTATAAGGAAGCAGATGGTTCTTTGTGTTGGACCTCCGGAGTGGGTATCGCCAGACATACATACACCCTAAGGACGCAGAGAAGACTAAATTTTTCTGTCCACTGGGTTTCTACCAGTTCAAGAGGATGCCATGGGTAATCTACAGGGCCTCAGTCACATTTCAGAGGTGACTGGATGTGGTAGTGGGAGATAAGAACTTTAGAGTGGTCATAGTCTTTGGATGGAGGTTGATACTCTTTGGATAGAACCTTCAAGAACATAACGAGAGGCTGTTCAAGGTCCTGAATAAGCTAGTGGAACATGTCCTGAAGCTCTCTGTGGACAAATGTTGTCCATGCCAGACCACAGTTAAATATGTGGGGCACATTGTCAGCAGAGAGGGGGTGGCCACAGATCCAGCCAAGGTGAATGCTGTGTTACAGTGGCCTTGGCCCACAAAGTTGAGAGAGCACTGATCTTTTCTAAGCTTCTGTAGGTACTATCAGAGGTTTGTACCGAGCTACTCTAAACTCACCAAGCCTTTGACAGACTTGATGCATGGACACCAACCTCTGAGGTGCAACGCCTGTATAATGTAATCTAGGCGTTGGGTCCGGCCATTGCCGCTTTAAAAGCACCGTTTTCAGTAGGGCCATTACAAGTGACGTAATTTCTTAGTGTAGATGTTTGTAAAAGTCCCATTTTTGCTGTGGAGAGAAATAAAGGTGCCGGAAACAGTGGCTGTCAGTAATATGGTAAGTCCATATATTCAGCTCATCGCTGTCACACTCATCGCAATTTTTTTGTCATTGAAAACTTTGTCTGCATAGTCAGTGGGGATAAATCCTACCACACCCAATACATTTACCCCCTGGAGTCTGAACAAAAAGAAATGTGCCTGCCTTGATGATAAGACAGTAATGGAAAGCCTTTTGCTGTCTGCATCCTGATTAATGCTTCTTACTGTAGAGTTCTGAGCCCAATCCACCTTCTTTCAATAAGTTCTGTCTGAAACTGGAAAGATAAAGTATTGGGTTAATGGCAAGTTTTGACTCCATATAAATGCCAGTTATGCCCTATTGCTACTGCCGCATCCCTCTCGAACAACCTGGGTTGTAGGCATGGACCAGGGTTGATTTGTGGCCTCTTCATCCCTAATGCATTATATACATACAAATAGACAGACACATAGACACTTTCATGTAGACACAAACACCATGGGCCATACACAGGGTCCAATTCGTCATAGGACAAAAAGGTCCCATTTTCGTCAGCAGTAGGATATCTTGTTTCATTACACCCTAAACAACAAATGGTTACTGCAGGTGAAAACAATTGCGTTGCATGGGGAAGCCTATTTAAAAAGTATGGCATCAGTACTTGTACCGCTACAATGCCTGTTATCGCTTTCGCAGGATGCCGATAACAGATTAAAATCTAAGGTTTTTAAATATATTTTATATTTTTTCTGTAGATTTTTAAAAAGATAAATTTTTTAATTGAAAATGAAAGCCCAAATTTCGCTAGCTGACTCACTTATGTGTACTTTTGCACATCTGCAAAGACTGACTTGGCAAAGCTGTAGGCCAGTGTCGCCGGGACAGCTGAGTACTGCTTAATAGTCCAGGCAGTATATTTTTTGATAAATTGCGGTGATAGGGATTTTCTTTATTTATGTGACAAGTGGTGATCATCATTATCACTGCAAAAGGAGCCTATTTATTAAGTCTTTTCTATTATATTTAGCTATTCAAATAGCAATGTAACACTGGGTAGGTTTTGCTGGGTTATTATCCTTGTTTTCTATGGGCTAACCATTAATGCACTGGTCACGCTTTTGAGTATTTACAAATAGAATACAGTTTGTTCTGAATTCTTCTCCTTCAGTTGCCAAATAGGCAGAAGACAATTAAGAATGTTGTTTGTTTAGAAAATCTTGGCATTGAGATGTAGGAATTCTGGATTCATAACATCACCCACATTTGTGGTATCAAGCTTTAGTTTTAAAGAGATTGTGCACATTAGAATCAAACGCCTCAGTGGCAAGCACAGGATTGTGTTGGAGGGGATTACATCTTTACCTTTGCCCAAAACCTTTGTTTTTCCACATTGAACTCTCGCAATCCTAAAACACACTGGTAGGCTAATGTGTATGTCAAAGAATTTAGACTATAAGCTGCACTGGGGCAGGGACTGACGTGAATGCATAAACATTCTCTGTAGAGCGATTCATAATATGTTAGCACTGTATAATTAAAGGTTATTAATAATAATAATAATAATAATAATAATAATAATAATGGTAATAATACTATACATACTCTATATACACTATATAGAACAAACTATATGGCTGAAACTAATTGTGCATGCATTGTGCCAAGCCATTGCTGTAAAAGGCTATACAAGTTCATTTTTTTGTTCTGATCTAAAGGGGGATTTTGGGCACCCATAGCTCCCTTGTGCACTTGCCTAGCATCATCATTGTTTGTTTATAAACTGCCTCAAAGCTCTGAAGTTCCAGAGAGTCAGTACAAAAAATTGTGCAAAAAACACATCATACATAGTAACAGAAAAAGAGGGTTATGCTGAGACAATAGTTGCTAGAGACAATAAAAGACAAAAGGCTATAGTGAAGAGGTGTGTTTTGAAAGAGCAATAGAAAGATTGAAGGTTGGGGGAGAGATTGGTCAAGTGAGGTCTGGGAGTTCCATAAGTGGAGAACAGCATGGGAGAAGTCTTGGAGGCAGGAGTGAGAGGGGGGAATCATAAAGGAGGCAAAATGCCAGACAGAGGCAAATCTAAGAGAATCTGAGGGAGAGTATCTTATTACAGGGTCAGAGATGTATGATGGATAGGAAATTTGATTCTGGTGGTTATGGGGAGCTATTGTAGGGATTTGCTGTAGGTGTGTAATGGTGAGAGAATAAGATCAGTCTTGCAGCAGCATATAGGACATATTGGAGTGGGGATAGATGGTTGACGAGACTGTCAGATAGGAGGATATTGCAGTAGTCGAGGCGGGACATGATGAGAGAATGGAAAAGAGTTTGCATTCTAGCAAAGTCTTTGAATGCAACAGGACTGGGAGAGAGGCTGTTTGTAAGAATAAAGCAATGAGCAAAGTGTGACATCAAGGCAGGGGGTTGTGAGACTGAGGAAATTGTGGTGTTGTGGACGATGCCAATGTGCCATCCCTGCCCCCATATAGCTGCAGTATCTTCATGAGGAGAGCGTGGTACTACCCTCCACCTCTTTTTTGGCTCCTTTTAATTCCATGTGATATAAATCAGGACTTCACACACATTTCCATTCAATATCCCATGCTCCGTTGGCTGCAAAAAAGATTCAGTAATATTCATTAGGTGCTGCTTTGATTTCTATTGTTCTTGTACAGAGTTTCCAGCCAGGCAACTCTTGCTCACCGAAAATACTTTCTATATAGCACTCGCTGTCTTAACATAATTGAACTGTAATAAATCATGAAAGTCCTCCGACAGTAGAGTGCTAGTGTAGCATGAAAGTGGAAGAACAGGATCCACTAGTAGCTTTAATCTAGAAAAGGGTGTGTGTGGAAGGATTAGGATGACTATTATGACTCTTTAAGCAATGAGATTAAATTAGATCAGTGTCTGTAAGGCCACCTGTAAATTTGTATCCACATTCTTCCCTGTCCCTCAGTCCTGTCAAATAGACAAGGCAAACTCAAGCACCCTGACCCTGCCAGCATAATAGCTGAAGCCAGTAACTTCCTTCCCCCTCTACCCCAGTCCCTCTGCCTCTAGTATCCCATCTGCTCAAACCCCTATTTTGCTGCCCTAACAGTCCCCTCTATATCACATTCGTTGCCTTTTAGTAAACAGTTTCCATTGTGCTTCTAATTTCCTACTGGAAACACTGGCCGAGGTGGAGAGCTGAGCAGTAGAGAGGAGGGAATGGAAAGAGGGAGACAAGGAAGAACGAAAGCCAAGGATCCGAGAAGGGGCCAGCCACCAGGAAGCAGATGAATGTCGGGGCCGGCCACTAATAGGCCAGGGCCAGCCCTGATGGGCCCGGGATGGCCAAACCAGGGTGCAGGGTAAAAATATCTAAAACTGATTACAAGTTTTGAAGAAAACTGCATTAAATGGCCCCATGAGCTACTGGCTTACTGGGAAAACTCTCGGTGGAAAACTCCCTGATTATCTGTGAAACATTTTGTATCTGAGGAGGGTGTCACGGGCACTAGGAGTCTTTGCCCAGGATATCACCAGATGATGTTCTTACCAGAGTAATATAGCTGGTACTATGGTCCTCTGGTAGCAGGGTGACAACGGAACAGGAGAATCAGCAGATGGTGAGAGAATGCTCAAGGAAAGTCTATGACTAGCAGCAACTGGTAATGACTTAGATGTATGAACACGAGGAACCAGATGGACAAGTAAACGTGAGGAGAGTCAGTGGTCTGCGTACAGCAAGTTGTACCACTGCTATAGTGAGGAGGAATGTCCAGGAGTAGAGAGGAGGTAGCGAAAGTCAGTGGTCTGCGTATAGCAAGTTGTACCACTGTCTATAGTGAAGGAATGGGTTCCAGGTGCAAGTAGGTAACGGGGAAGTCAGTGGTCTGCGTACAGCAAGTTGTACCACTGCTTATGTGAGAGGATACTTGAAACTGGTGCCAATGGGAAACAGGAGTCAGTGGTCTGCGTTCAGCAAGTTGTACCACTGCTATATATATGTGAGGAGGGGCACGAGGAGATGAATGGAATACAGAGGATACACGGGCGGCACACAGAACTTGATCCCACGATGATAACCACAATACAATAATAACTGACAAGCGCTGCTTGAAGTATACAAAGTCACTATAGAGATCCAGGTAATAGGAAACAAAGTCAATAGTAACAATAGCTTCAGTAGATGGAAGACTCCGGAGATGAACACAACACAGTCCAGACGGATATGCAATACAATAGCAAAGTCAATGGAAAGTATGCATACCGCGGTTTAGGAGAGCAGGCTGTCAAGGAGAAGTGCAGGGATACCTGAACGGCTGAACGCCGGCAGGAGGAGAGACCACTGGAGGATGGAAGCGGTAATCAGGTTGGTGCAGCGCACGAAAGGTAACCGGTAATCAAAGGAGCAATACTCAGGAAGCAGTAGTAAGTAAAACTGGAAACATGATGAACACAGGAGAGTTGAGGCTGTCTGGTATCCGGCAGTAGTAGCGGAGGCAGCGGAGGGGAGACACGCTGAACACAGGAGAGTAGAGACGGTCTGGAATCCGGCAGCAGTAGCAGATAGGAATCAGTGGAGAGCTGACACGATGAACACAGGAGAGTTGAGACGGTCTGGAACCCGGCAGTAGTAACGGAGACAGCGGAGAGCAGACACGCTGAACACAGGAGAGTTGAGGCGGACTGGAATCCGGCAGCAGTAGCAGATAGGAATCAGCTGAGTGCAGACACGATGAACACAGGAGAGTTGAGACGGTCTGAGATCCAACAGCAGTAGCAGATAGGAATCAGCTAAGTGCATACACGATGAACACAGGAGAGTTGAAGTGGTCTGGAAGCCACAATCGTAGTAGACAGGAATCAGCTGGAGCTGAATACACGAGGAAACACAGGAACACCTTCAGAGGCTCATGGGGAATGAGACTCCAAGATCAGGCAACTAGGTAATGATCACAGGTGGTTTAAATAGGGAGGGTTGCCTGATCATCCAATTAATTAAAAGCAACAGGTACTGAAGGTTTCATAAGGGCTGCACATGCGCAGACCCTCAGGATGGCGGACGGCCACGGTTCCTGAACACAGGAGAAATGGCACTCACAGTCCAGTGAGTGACAGAGGGGATGAATTCTGTCGGTTAGTTACACTATAGCTTCCACTTTGACAGGACTGTCCAGGCTACAAAATATACCATGTAAAAGAGATGTGGCTTATGGATGAGCAGGGTTAAGGGGGCCAATGTTTCTGTGCGTATAGTCTCCAGTTAGAGAGGTCAAGGTTTATCAGTGGCTCACGAGAAATTTCTGCAGCGTTTATGCTGGACATCTAACCACACCACTGTGAGGAGTAAAAGTTGTAATTTAATACCTCTCATCATTTGAAATGACTTAAGAGAACATGTTAAATAATAATGCTTTTTTCATGACTGTCCCAGCAGTCCGTCAGATAGAAATTTATATAAAACAACCCTAAACACAGCTACAAATATTACAATACCCTAAACAACTAATAATATACAGTTCATATTGAATGTTACAGTAAATTTCAGAGCCAAACAGTATTGAGAGTCATTGGAGGGGTTTACCTATGCGAATTAGAGTAGACCTTTGCAATGCACAGCTTTAATTTAGTCTTCGGTTACAATTACAATCGGTGGTAGCACATCTGCCTCACAGCACTGGGGTCATGAGTTCAATTCCCGACCATGGCCTTACCTGTGTGGAGTTTGTATGTTCTCCCTGTGTTTGCGTGGGTTTCCTCCGGGTGCTCTGGTTTCCTCCCACACTCCAAAAACATACTGGTAGGTTAATTGGTTGCTATCAAAATTGACCCTAGTCTCTACCTGTCTACCTGTCTGTCTGTATGTGTGTGTCTATATTAGGGAATTTAGACTGTAAGCTCCAATGGGGCAGGGACTGGTGTGAGTGAGTTCTCTGTACAGCGCTGCGGAATCAGTGGCGCTATATAAATACATGGTGATGATGATGATGGTTGTCAAAGTGGAAATTTAGAGGGTGGCTGTATGGAAAAATTTGAGCGAATGGAATTTGATAGTTTTACAATCAAAGCATTAGGAGAAGAGGCGGTATGTCATACCACCGCATATCAGGCCACTTCCACTACTGGTTACAGCAACAAAACTTTATTAAACATTACTGTTTGAGTTCCTTATTTAAACTTGAACTACCCCCTATGGATAAGGTTTCACTAACGTCCCCTGCCCATAGCCAGAGTCCCGGAGTCTGCTACATGCAACTGTTTTTTTCAGGGACACCTCCGCTCGTCTTACTGCTCTCTTACTGACAAAAAGTGAGCACAACAGAAAGTAGCTTGTGATTGGTTCTCTTGCAACCTACTCCTTTCGCTCGCCATTTAAAAGAGGTGAACTAAATTGACTTACCAGTTCAGTAGTTCAGTATTACAGAAGGGGCAGCTGTTTTTCACCGGGCTAGGGAGAGTAGCACATTAGTAAAATCTTTTACGTAGCTGCTACTGCAGCTTTTAAAAAGGTAGCTTTAAGAGCACTGGTCTTTTTTAGAAATAATCCTAGGAAAAGTTGCATCACATTGTCAAAATTAGACTTCTTCTTTGTTAAAAAAACAACCACGACATTATCTTACTTAAGCCCACTCCACTCATTATTATCAAGATAAAACTTTGTATTATGTTAGGTTATTCCTGGAATCATCTGGTTGATAATGATTTATTTTGAACATTATGTTGCAATAAGTTAAATATTGATAGGTACAAGTGTATTGTTTGTCAAATGTTCTAGTTAAGATACTTGTTAGTACACAATCTCATGTTGCAAAAGGGTGTTCTTGTGTATTTGTAGAACAGGTCTTGGTATGCAGGAGTACTTCTTCCATGATACCAGTATGTAACCCTGTGTATATTTTACTGTACCCTGTACAGAGCCGGATTTAGACCTCATAGGACCCTAGGCAGGATACTGTTTTTGGGCCCCCTCCCTGAAACAATCCATAGCACTATATTTTTGCAGCCTACCATATACCCCTATAGTTACGTAGAAGTGAAAGCATGTGCCGCCGCATGCCTACCATATACCCCTATAGTTAAGTAGATATGAAAGCATGTGCCGCCGCGCAGCGGCGGCCCGCCGCCAAAGGAGGCGAGGGCGTGGCTTGCATCTTTGGGGGCGTACCTAACATGTGAAAAGAGCAAGGCCACCCTGCTGCAGAAAAAGGCACCCCTAAATAATTACCAAGCAGTCCCGTTTTTTTAAGTAGTTGGGTCAAAACAACATAATAAATATTGAAGTCAGGGCAGAAATACTTACTTAAGGTGTTTGCAAAAATAATACGCATAAATCCAAGTATGTGCTCTTGTCACTTTTGTCCCTCTATCATCACACTGTGCCCCTTCATTGTCACTTTTGCCCCTTCACAATATCACATGTGCCCTTTCCCATCACCTCTGTGCCCATCACCATCCCCACCTCTGTGCCAATCACCATCACCACCAATGTGCCAATCACCATCACCACCTCTGTGCCCATTACCACCTCTGTGCCCTTCACCATCACAACTTCTGTGCCAATCACCATCACCACCTCTGTGCCTCTTCACCATCACCACCTCTGTGCCCTTCACCATCACCACTTCTGTGCCAATCACCATCACCACCTCTGTGCCTCTTCACCATCACCACCTCTGTGCCCTTCACCATCACCACCTCTGTGACCATCACCACCTCTGTGCCTCTTCACCATCACCACCTCTGTGCCCTTCACCATCACCACCTCTGTGCCCTTCACCATCACCACCTCTGTGCCAATCACCATCACCACCTCTGTGCCCTTCACCATCACCATTTCTGTGCCAATCACCATCACCACCTCTGTGCCAATCACCATCACCAATTCTGTGCCCCTTCACCATCACCACCTCTGTGCCCTTCACCATCACCACCTCTGTGCCCATCACCACTTCTGTGCCAATCACCATCACCACTTCTGTGCCAACCATCTCTGTGCCCTTCACCATCACCACCTCTGTGCCCTTCACCATCACCACTTCTGTGCCAATCACCATCTCTGTGCCCCTTCACCATCACCACTTCTGTGCCCCTTCACCATCACCACTTCTGTGCCCCTTCACCATCACCACTTATGTCCCTTGTTTTACTTACCTTTCTATTGCGCGCTGCTCCTCCTCCGTCAGTCCAGATGTAAAAAAAAAAAGAAAAAAAAAGAAAGAGTCACCTGATCGCTCGTCGGGTCCCGGCAGCCTCTCCTCCTCTCTCTATCACTGAGACACTGAGAGGAGAAGAGGCTGCCGGAACCAGATTCGCGGCACCCGACCCCCCCTCCCCCGATTTGCGGCACCCTCCCCCGACTCGCGGCACCCCCCCCCCCCCCCCGCACGAGTCGCGGGGGGGGGGGGGGGGTTTGCCGCGAGTCGGGGGAGGGGCCGAATTTTTTTTACATTTTTTTTTCATTTTTTAAAAAATTACTCCTGTCCCCCCCAGCTGTGCCCCCCGAGAGCCGCTAGGCCCTAGGCAGGTGCCTAGGTTGCCTAGCGGTAAATCCGGCCCTGACCCTGTATCTGTCCTGGCAAATGAACATTATGAATATGCACTGTACGTTAAAAGACATACCTAAATGTTTATGCTAATTGACATTTTTACCTTTAGGATTTATTAGTAGCATACAATGGTTGAAGTGGGGTTGTATACGGTGGTATGCCATACCGCCACTTCTCCTACTATTTTCATTATTAAACTATTTAATTCTATTTATATTCCCATTACATTTTTCATACCGTCACTTCTAAATTTCCATACCGCCACTTCTAAATGTCCACTTCAACCACTGGTAGCATATGTAAATAAATTCTGTAAAAACAGATAAAGATGTAAAAAAAGAACAATACATTTTAAAGACCACACAAACAATAAAATGAATCACTTTACATATATTAAAACTTTGCCTCTGGAAAAAAAATCCCATTTTCTCCTTGGGGAAATGAGCCTATCTTCGCTCTTGCTTTCAACTGTGCCTTCTGACACTCCATTATATCATAGTAATATTGTGTACAAATAGGGTAATGATATTTTTACATTTACTACTACTGGGAACACAGTGTTAACTGCTGTGCAGATGCACGCATCCCAAAGAAGTTAAGGAACGGCCTGTAAATACGCAATCAGCTAGTCTTCTTGTTAAAGTTAAATCCCTATATGAAACATGAACACAAAGAACAGATTAATTATGTTATTATGTAGGTTATGCAACTAGTTCATAAAAAAATACAAAATGTAAAAAATGGAAACATAAGCTAAGCTTAATGCAGGAAACTTATTTGAAGATATACTTTACACTTATAATTTTTCGAGTTGTCTACTGTGTATTTAAGCAAGTGTATATAAACAATTACTTAATATATGTATGACGTTCCTGCAGCATCTAACATCTGTGGTTAAACAAATCCCTTATCTTCCCATGGATAGTAACCGACACAGATAACTAATTTGAATAATATAGCGTTACACTCACAACCTAAAACATAACAGTTCTCCTATAATGAACAGCTTTACAGACAGAGCAAAGAAATATCTTACATAACACATTACAACCGTAGTGTTGGTTATTTCCACTAAAAATGATCTCAGTAACAATAAGAAGTACTGGTAAATTACATAGGTATTTTAGATACAAAATACAGAATAGTACATTACTAGTGTTAGTTATAAATGTGTAAATCGCCATACACAATTCGGACACAATATTTATATAATATAATGTAGTGTCAGAAATACAAAGGATAATTTGATATAAAATGTATTTAAATACAAACACCTTTATAAGTCCAATGGGAATCTTCTTTCCTGGAGGTCAATAAGAAATTCAGATAGACAGACACACTTGTCATAATACAGCCGTGATGGTAATGATAGAACTATTATCAGCTGGAAGAGTCACTATGCAACAAAACAAAATCTGCCAGATAGTGCTGCTGGTGTTGTCATCACTAGCACATATCGTTACACCGGGCCTCCGGTACATGCAAAACATAAGGGCCTGCTTACCAACCTGTTAATCTTTGCTCGTGGGAGATCCCCGAGAGAAGGTGAAGTGTTAGGATGGCGGGAGCGGGGTGTCAATTTGGCCCTGCCCCCACTGCGCTATGACTCAAAAGCGTCTTTTTCCCGCTGGGGGGTCAACAATGTTTATTTTGA
>NW_027448033.1:0-16704 GCF_038048845.1 Mixophyes fleayi | reverse complement strand
CCTGTGCAACAAATGGGTTATCGATCGATAGAGAAGAGACACACTCAGTCTTTGGCAGGGCTGAATGAGAATCAATTCTGACCGCCCCCTAGTCAGAAGGCTTTATTTATACATGAAAAGTGTGCTCGCAGGCACATTCGTTATCTAGAAATTATTGCATTTTCTCAAGAGAAAATTAGACATAATCTCAACAAAAAGAGTCTATACATCTATTATTTCACTTCTCAGGGATGCTGCTGTAAATGTCAAGGCCTGTAACTCCTGTAACTCCTTATCTTCAAGGACGGTCCATAGCCTTAATCTCCACCACGGCCTCTGGGCGTATTGCCAAGCTCAGCATATTCACATGAGAAAGAAACAGAGAAAAACTTGTGTGAATATCATATTCAGAAATACAAAAGAAAAGCAACTTTTATTTTATAAGTCTGATCAATATATACTTTTTACCATATTGACTCTCACAGATTCAACAAGGTGCTGGAAACATTCCTTAGAGATCCTTATCTATGTTGATATGATAGTATCACGCAGATTTGTCGGCATTATATTCATGCTGTGAATTTTCTGTTCCACCACATCTTAAAGCTGTTCTATTGGATTGAGATCTGTTGGCAGCAATTGGAGTACACTGATCTTTTTGTTATGTACATTGAACCACCTTGGGATGGCGTGTGTTTTATGACATGGCATATTATCCTGCATGAAATAGCTATTAGAAGATTGGTGTATTGTGGCCAATTGTTGTATTGTGAACAATACTCTGGTTGGCTGTGGCATTTAAACTATGCTCAGTTGGTATTAATGGGCCTAATGTGCGCCAAGAAAACATTCCCCACACCATTACACCACCACCACCACTCTAGCACCATTGACACAAGGCTGGATGGATCCATGGATTCATATTGTTTACATTAAATTTTGTCCCTACTATCTGCAGGTTATAGCAGAAATCACGATTTGTTGGACCAGGCCCACTGTAGCCTCCGCTTCTTTTTTATTAGCTGTCAGGAGTGTAACTCAGTGTGGTCTTCTGCTGCTGTAGCCCATCCACTTCAAGGTTCAATATGCTGTGCTCACAGAGATGCTCTTCTGCTTGGCACCGTTGTAATGCATGACTATTTTGTGTTACTGTCTTCTTTGTGTCATCTTGAACCAGTCAGAATTGCTTCTTACTGAACATTTTTTTTATTTTGCGCACTATTCTCTTTAAACTCTAGAGAATGTTGTGTGTGAAAATCACAGGAAATTAGCAGTTTATGAAATACTCAATCCACCCTGTCTTATCCAAGTGACTTTGATGGTGAAGGGATTGTTGGTTCCACTTTTCTTCCACATTCTTCCTCAGTCTAAACAACAACTGATCCTTCTGATGAGCTATTTGCATTAATGGGCAGGTGTACCTAATAAAGTGTCCTCTGTGTATATGTTTTAACTAATGTGATTGAAAAAAAACCTGACTCCTTGGTTCATTTGTAGAATTGGAAAGTATAAGGGAAGTCGCACACACGGAATATTTCTTTAAATCCACTTGTTTTTGTCTCTATGAAACAAATGTAATGGGAATACTATTAACTTTTGGTGGTATCGTCTTTGGAAGCAGTCATATTTACTGATCCTGAAAAGGTACAAGTCCTCTTGCTCCCCTAAACTATAGACAGCGGTGTGCATTCTTGTCCCTGTTTTCCTGCTTAAAAACAAAATTAGAGTCATGTCATAAGTGACACAAAATAATACAAAACGCTGCTATATTTACATTGGCATGTGATCAGTTGCCTACGTTCTCAGAGGGATCAGTTTCCTCTGTCCACTAGCATTTTTCATTTATTAAGTCTTTTCTACTCTTCAATTGTTTCCTTTTTTGATGGCTCTGCTTTCCGGTAATTTAACATTTTAGGCTTCAGACTTTATTAGCATTTATTTATATAGTGCTAGTATGCCCAGCAGCAATTTACAATTGGACTTCTCAAACAATAGTTTATATTCATCCTGGTCAAGTTGCTGCAAAAAGCATGAATACATTCAAACATTAGTACATTTTATTTAATTTTCTTTTCAAATTTCTGGGAGTCTTTGCGTGCATTATACTGTTAAGGTAGATGTCTTTCATAATATTTCAAATCTGTTGGCTGTTGCTGTTTCAGAGACGACATTATCATGAAAATTCCCATTAATTATATCTAAATTTAAACATGTTCATAATTGTAGAGCTATATTTTGTGGATTGCATTTTTAGTTGCCTCGTATTATTAAGTTATTGATACTTTAGGGCACATTTACCAAATAGTTTTCAATCCTTATCGCATTGATAAGAATTGAACTATTTCTCATATTTCTGAAAAAACCAACACAGGAACAGTCGTTCCGTAAAACGCCTGTTCCTGTGAAGTGTATCACTTACCTAAGACTTTCTTTTCTCCTGCGGTCCTTCAGTGATGTTCTTCGGCTTCTTTGTAATTGTTGTGCACATGCGCCGACCACGAAACTCACGCATGCGCACAGAGCAGTCTAGTGTAAAACGAAGGAAGACAAATTAGCATGTGATGGAGGGATCACATGATCTCTCCCTCAGAGCAGAGCTGGACATAAATGAAAAGTGAAGAGAAGACCAATTACGAAGATGTAGGCCAGCGCTGGCGTACATTAACATAACAAGTTTCCGAAAATTGACTAATAATTTTCAAAACTTCTAGGTTTCGTTAGGGAGCAGTCCCCATACTATTTAATAGGCACTGCTCAGAAAACTAAACAGAATGCAAAGCAGCAGATATCCACTATATCTGCTGCGATGCAACAATCATAAATTTGAAGGATCCTTCAAATTGCGGCTGAATCACGGTAAGTGTCCTTTGGGGAGATTACACTGGTTTATAAATAGGCCCCTTTGTCAGTCTACACGAGTGAGTGAAGCCAGGTGTATCATAAATTGAGACTAAAGCTACCCATAGCCATGTAGGGTCTTTATTAACATAATTGGGTATTGACCCAAAACTACTGCCAGTCCTGGTTGGCATCTGACTTGTAACCTTTCAATTGGGGCTCTGTAAAATGTGGCCGGCAATGGCCTACTGTGTGCATGACCTTTATTGGACCTCACTTATTGTTCTCCATAGAATCTATTTGTCTAACTTGAATCATCTGAACTGATAGATGATTCTGATCATGGTCTTATGTGTTTGTGATCAACTTAGACAAAGATTGGAACCTGCCCATCTATAGACACAGACATGATTGCAAATCGGTAAAATAGAGAGAAAAAAACATTAATTTGATAATTCATTTTGTGTATCCTTGATAACCGATTACTGCACAAATTTAAAAATATAAAACAAATAAAAAACATTTTTCATTATTGTGTTCATTTAAACTAGGTTTATTTTTAGCAATATATATCCTTGGTAAGCTTGACTCAGTACAGTGGGCAATGTCAACTGGTACCTGCAAAAGTCAGTGGGCCTGAGTCATTAAGGAGAGCAAAGCATAAAAAAGGAGTAATATTTGCATCTGGGCAAAACCATGTTGCATTGGAGGGGGAGGTAAATTTAAAATGTTGGGGCAGATTTATACTTGGGGTAGGACATGTCCTAGATCAACTTTAAATTTCAGTGTAATAATAATGCTAGCAAGTATTTGTGTGTTAGAAGGAAAAACAGCCAGTATTTAACTTATGTGCAAAATAATAAAATAATTTGCACCCCTTTTATTGTGACATGGTTTGTTCCGGAGAACATTTACTCCTTTTTTTGCCTTAATGACTCAGGCCCAGTGTGTTCAGGTGACATTTGAGACAAACAAATGCGATTGACACTAATCAACCCATAAGGAGGGAAATAGATTTCCTTGCTAGAAATATATAATATACAAAAAAGAATAATTACTATACTAGAGCTCCAGATTCCCTCACTAGAGATAGAATATAGGTTTCTAGCGAGGAACTTAATCTATAGCCCTATATTTCTACCAAGGACATTTATAGCTCTCGTTTGTTACATGTAAGCATATAAATAATTCTGTATTGTTTCCATATAATCCACTTAAATATGAGATACGATTACGATTTTTCTTCCGACTTTCTCCCTACCGACACCAATTTACAATGGCACAGAAGTATCTGCACCATTGCTTTGTGGTGTTGCTGGGATTTTGGTGAAATAAAGGTCTTCATCCCCTTTTCCTTGGTTTTGCATAATGTGTGGGGACAGTACAGGAGTGAAATAATAAATACACAATGAATGGAAGCCTTGTCTTAAGAATTGTTATATCATACTTTGTCTAAGCCTTCCAAGAAATAGGGGGACAATGTTTTTATCCTCTAAGGTCTAACACGGTTATTCCAGATTAACACCACAATATTACAACTTGATGTTTGAAAATGTAGTTTTCTTTAAAGAATATAATTATTTTTAATTGTTTGCAATTGAGTAAAAATGAAAGCCTTATTGATTCAAGCAATATACAGCTATGTTACAGATGGATATAGAAGACTGCTGACATTTTCAATAACCATCCATTACAGTAGTCCATTACATTGCAGTTTTTCTATAGTGATTATTACACATTGGTTTGTTTATGCTCAAGCTGAAGCAGGATTCGTTTCTGTAGTTAGAGATGCTTTGATTTAATTGAACAGAACATGGACAAAGAGGCACGTGATCTGACCATGCTAAAAGAACCTCCACATTAAACAAATACAATAGCTTGCAAAGGTATTCAAACACGTAAAAAGTCAACATATCTGTCTGTGTTACAAATGACACTTATACAGATTGTTTAAGACGGTATCTTTGTTGTGAACCAGTAGGCTCTTAAAATGCATTTTCAAATTCATTATTTGTCTGCAATTTTTTTTTTTGTTAAATAAAAGGTGAAAAATGCTGCTTCCATAAGTATTCAACCCATGTGGTTTTTATGTTATTTGTATGCCTAAATTTTACTAAATGATATAAAAAAATTCCCCCGTCTTTCCCCACACTGTCCCGAGCATTCCTGACAATCTTTTTCTTCTGGCAGGAAATTCTTACTGATCATATCTGTGTGGAACACATTATCAGTATAAAAAACTGCAATTACTCACTTTTTTTTTCTTTAAACTATCAGGATTGAGATATAGAATACATATTGGTAATTAAAAATATATATTAAGTGTAAACAAAAAAATAATCTCTCCCCTCCTTCCCCCCCTCTCCCCCCCTCTCTCCCCCCCCTCTCCCCCCTCCCCCCCCCCTCTCCCCCCTTCTTCCCCCCCTTCTTCCCCCCCTTCTTCCCCCCCTTCTTCCCCCCCTTCTTCCCCCCCCTCCCCCCTCTTTCCCCCCTCCTCCCCTCCCCCCTCTTCTCCCCCCTCCTCCCCTCTCTCTCTCTCTCTCTCTCTCTCTCTCTCTCTCTCTCTCTCTCTCTCTCTCTCTCTCTCTCTCTCTCTCTCTCTCTCTCTCTCTCTCTCTCTCTCTCTCTCTCTCTCTCCCCCCCCCCCCCACGGGATTTTTATACGTATCTCCAAATCAGACACTGGATACAATCCTGGCCTGCATTCCCACCTGTTCTGAGACCGGCTCCCCCCGGTATTATGTTATATCTCTCCCCTACTTCTCATGCAGGAGGTATCTCCACCTGGTATAAGTTTTTGTTAACCCCTCTTGATAATCGAGATCTTCCGATACAGGCTGCCTGGGAAAAGGACCTGGACATTACTATATCAATTGAGATGTGGGAGAAAGTTTATCGGAACATATACAGGATGTCAAAATGCATTAACCATTCAGAAATGTTGATTAAGTTGGTCCATAGGGTGTATCTTACTCCAGAAAAGCTTCATAAAATCTGGCCCTTAGAGTCCAAATATTGCTGGAGGAATTGTGGGGAGATTGTGGAACACTTATACATATATTTTGGAACTGTCCTAAACTTCAACCACTGTGGACTGAAATATTTCAGTTAATTACTCAGGTTACCAAGGTTAATTTACCTCCATCCTCGGCTATTGCACTGTTACATTTCTACCCTCCTCAGCTACAGAGTCACAACCACTATGTTACTGGGCATATACTCATCGCAGCTAGAGCTGCAATAGCTCAGAATTGGAAATCCCCTATGATCCCGTCTATTACAAAATTCAACACCGTTACGAGATGGAAACTATTGGTTTCAATTATGATGCAGCAGCCTCTTTACCACTGATTAGATGGTTCTCGTGGTACGAGTACTTCACAAAATATAGCTCTGGGTCAAATGCCTTTCCCCTACTATAGTATGTTGAATGTTTTTATAGGGCGTTTGTTTGTTGTTCATAAAAACATCCTACTGGTACATTTGTTTATTGACTAGTTTGTCTCCGACACTTCCCCCTTGTCTTTCTCCCCCCCTCCCCCCCATCCCCCCTTTCAGATGTCTACGTCTTAAATATACTCCAATGTTAAGTGTGGGTTTTTATTCTTTTTTGATTGTTTGTTGGCAGTATTGCAAGAACATTCAACTCTACACTACACTACGTTGTATTTGGTAATTACTGCTTTGTCTGTTTTTCTGTTAAAACTCAATAAAAACTTTTATGATAAAATTTCTCCCATGATATTAAAATGTCACATCCTTACAGTAACTGCCACCTTACTAATGAGCTAGTGGATATGCTTATTGTTTAATTGGAATTTCTGTTCTGTCAGATTAAAATGTATCCAACTGTATTTTGGCCAATCCTTTTGGAAGCTACAAACATGCAACCCCTTTTGGCTTACTTATTTTTGGGCTATCAACTAAACTAATCTTCGAGACATCTCAGCTACCGGAGAAGGACGTCTACCGTTATTGGGAGCTAGGTATGACATAACTAGGAATATGACCAAGTCTAAAGGTTTGAGGGAAAACTAAACCGACAAAGGGGAGGGAGTTACAACCCCATTACTTTGTGCATAGAATTATATATGGATGCTGCACACTAATATTAAGCATAATCCTGCTCAATACATTTCCAAAATCTTACTGGCATTGCCTCATGAATCATGTCTTAGAGGGGGTGCCTCCAGAACCAGAGAGTGTCAGTGTTCTCCTGTGAACTTCCATGTCCAATATTGATGTTCAGCCTTAGCCCTTTGACTGCTAGCACTGTAGATTTAACTCTGAGTGTTGTCCCTCATATAGAGACAGCCATCACCATAAACTTACATAAGCAGTCAGCTGTAGGTTTACAGCTCTTAATAGGTTTCAGTGATTATGATGAAGAACTTTGTGAACCAGGAGCATCTTAGCTCACATAAAAGAAGTGATTGGGTGTCATTCTAGGTGTCCAATCACTTATTGATCTCTCAGTTGGAGGTTAATCATAAATCGTTGAGTTCTATACAACTCTGTGATTTCCGAGTTTGCCAGAAATCCAAGTGATCTCATTGAAGAAGGGAGAGGCTTTAGGTATAATAAGATAGATTGGCTCTTAAACAGCTCCATCTAATGTTAGAGAATGTATTTACAAGCTGTGGATGTCTGTGACTTAAAGCCTGATTAATGGCATGTAAAAATACTATAGTAGTAGTAAATAAACTCCTAAATAATTTAGGGTGCCTATTTTTGGTGTAGGACTGTGTGAAAATTAGCTGTGAAACTATCACTAAGTGTTCTTTTTTTTGTTTTTTTTTGTTTTAACTGATCTATAGCAAGGAAATATTTGTTGAGTGGAGTCAATTTAAGGTGATCTAATTGTTATTATTAGCATTTATTTATACAGCCCAACCATGTTATGCAGTGCTATTTAAATATAATATTTTAATCATTAACATAAGTCAATGCCAAATTGGAGAGTACATTCTATACGCTCTAACACACAAACATACACACTCAAACCTTTTACTATCAGTATGTTTTTGGACGACGGAGGGAAAACAAAGCAACTGGAGGGTGTAGTGTTAAGACCCTCACTCTGTAAATATTGTTACTCATTAAGTGTACATACTCCTCAAAGGTTGTACAGATGCATGTGGTGTGTAAGACTTCACAGCATATACCGTGAGGGGAACATAGCATGAGCAGTTCTCAAAATAATTGTTAATAGACCCACGCTATTAGTATTCATGGGAGTGACTTCAAATGCTGAGGGCACCATGGACTCCGCACAATGCATTTTGGTCAGTCCAGTAATAGAAATCTATTTCATGAATCTTGATAGTCTGGTCCACATAGTGCTCTAGTGATCACAATTATGATATCTGCTCATGCTAAATTCAGTTTCTGGTGAATACAGCACATGGTAACACACACTCTTAGAGTCTCAGAAGACCACTTGCTGATGCCGACTGCAAGTCTCTCCCCTTGCATACACCTTTATTGAATATCACAATAGCAGATATATTTGCACGTATTCACAATGTACATTATCCACTGTATCCCTATGTTGTCTTGACTCTTTTCTCTGATAGGTTGCTACACAACCATGCCTTTCTTTTAGGCTCACTCCACTGTAATATGAGTTTGAATGTAAGTGAAGGTACACACTGAGTGAAACTATCTTGGGAGGGGCTATAGAAAGCCCTATATAACACAAATGAAGAATTAATGTATATTATATAACCAGGGCAATCCACAAAATATAGGGGAAATGAACAGTTGGCAATAAAACAGTCATTCACACAGCACAATTATCAATTGTACTAACTATGCAATGCTACTCCTCTCATTATACAGATATATAATACGTTATAATGTTGATGTGAAATTTTTTTGACTATTCATAAAACGTTGTTCTTATCAAGTCCAGAGTTGTTGTGTTGACAGAAGAGCTTGTATACTCCGTTTATTAATGTGTTACAATGTGCTTATTCAGCAAAAAGGTTTCCGTAAAATGTATCTTTATATGGTATGCTGTCATTTTCTTCTTAGTGGCGCTATATAAATAGCTGATGATAACACTAATTCCGCAGCGCTGTACAGAGAACTCGCTGTCATCAGTCCCTGCCCCTTTGGAGCTTACAATCTAAATTCCCTAACACACACTCACAGAGACCAAAAGACACTAAGGTCAATTTAATAGCAGCCAATTAACCTATTAGTATGTTTTTGTTTTTTTTTAAGTGATTCATCATCATCATCATTTATTTATAGAGCACTACTCATTCCACGGTGGCCCATTTGATGGCTAAGCACTCCGCTGTACAGAGAACTCACTCACATCAGTCCCTGCCTCATTGGAGCTTACAGACTAAATTCCCTAACATACACATATACACAGACTGACTAGGGTCAATTTTTGATAGCAGCCAATTAATCTACTAGTATGTTTTTGGAGTGTGAGAGGAAACCGGAGCACCTGGAGGAAACACAGGAAGAACATACAAACTTCACACAGATAATGCCATGATCGAGAATCAAACTCATGACCCCAGTCCTGTGAGATAGAAGTGCTACCGATTGAGCCACCGTGCTGTCCTTTATCTCCATGTATTAAGAACTGCACAGTAAGACTTATCTTGTTCTGCACTCTGAATGTGAATCCTAATTCTCAGTACTCTCCTACTTTTATTCTGTTTGAATAAACAGTTGGAACTAGATTAATATAGTTGCCAATTGTCCCTCATTTTCACGGATAATGCCAGGTTTGTCATAGGAATTATGTTCATAACAGTGCTGCTGTTTTTCAGTGCTCGTCAGCTGCTTAGTACCATTTATCATATTAACTAATGCAATTCTCTGTTTCAGTTCTTATTTTGTACGCTGTTTTTAGATATGTACTGAATGTGTATATCTAAAATGTACTAAAATTACATTACAATATGACACCATTCAGAAATTCAGTAGCCATGCCATATTATTTAGTATAGCAACACTGTCTGCAAGGCTTGTGATTTTATAAGATCCACCTGCAATGTCAGCAAAATGTTCCTGAAAACTGTAATCGGTATTAACTGTAGTGTAGGTAGGGGGAATTAAGCTCAACAACTTTGTATTGAGTCCTTAAACTGTGCCACTGATACTAAAAATGTAGCATTACAAAAGGCAGAAGTTTAATAAATTGAATTTAATATGAAAAGGAAGTCCTAATGCTTATTGAATAAAAAATGGTATGTAAAATAAAACAGAAATAAAACACCATAACTGCAGAACTCACTGTCTAGCGTACTCTGTTACCCAGAGGAAGGCTAGAAGAGTTTGAAAAATGTCTCAGCTGCAGGTCCCCCAACTCACCAGAAAATAGGAAATTGCATTTTAAGCCTTTTTCTTCCTTGTCCAAAACCCCTTTCCTTTATGACCTCATTGAAAGTAGTGTCCTGGTATGCTAATCTGTTTATTGCTCTTTTTTTATACATTAATTCCACTAACCGGTTATAATTTTCTGCATAGACATTTGCTTATATTTATTCCTAAGAGAGATACATCATTCCTATAGGACCCAGATGGGGAATATATACATTGATACTTGTTATTCCTTTATGTTCCAATTGTATATTTTTTTTTTCCAGGGACCTTCACAAACATTTATTATACGATGCATAATAATACCCATAAGCTTATTCATTTATTTTTGGCCCAATTAATTTTAATCAATATTTTATGGTCCTTTGAACTCTTCTCTGTACTAAAAATTGTTGATTAACCCTCTATAACTGGACAACTCAGTAAAAAATTAAGGCAAACTGACAGAAGGCAGGCACATGAAGTTCCCTGTTTTCCTTCATCAGAAGACCATAACTCCTTGTTTGCTCAGAACACTGTGATTTGCTGGATATCATGTTTATTAATGTAATTTCTAATATTAAGGTCTATCATGCCATGACATATTTTAGGAATTACCCTGATAAGCATAACAGCATGATAAATTACCATTATAATATCTTTAACTTTTCCTGAATATTAAAGACATTTGCATACTTTGTCATATATATTTTTATTCATATCTGCTACCAGGAGATTATAGTCGTGTCAAATACTCTCATGAGTCATCATGTACATGCCTGTCTATGTATTAACATGTTTGTTTCAATGGGTTTATTCAAAAAGCCCCAGCTATCATGAAGAAAATAATCCAGATGTTTCCCTACATAAACCCAGGCAAAAATCACTGTTATTAAGGGATTAAATTGTGTCTAAAAGGTGTTAAAGATATGTGCCCAGACTATTTGCATAGGCTAGTAGAAGTGTATTTGAAAGCTAATCTTATCTTTGTTTTCCTCATTTGAGAATTTGTGAGGTGTAGTGGAGTAGGAAATGTCAGACTCATATGGTTATGGGAATGCCCCAAAGACTATATTTGTATCTTTTTTTTTTTTTTCTTCTTGGTGTGGTCCATGTTGCTGAGATTAGGCACATTATTATTTTTGAAACTTTGTTTTTTGTCATTGTATGTTTTACATTTATTATGTGACTCTACAGTGTGATGCCTGTGAGGGACAATTTGTAGCTGAGCAGGTTCACGCACACCGCTTTGGTAGTGGTGGAAGTGCATTCATTATTAGCATGAAAAGAATGTCGACATAGTTCAGAACTGTTTAATTTAAAGTTGTGGTTTGCAAATGTGTACCTTGGCCTCACCAGTTTATGAAACTCTTCTTCAAAACATAGGTGGATTTATTAGACTATTGGGATATAAATTATTCCAGCTGTACTCTTATTAGGAAATCCTCAGGACATACACTACTGAGGCTTGAGAACATGAGGTTTTAAGAAGAATGTATTTAGAATAATGATAAGATAATCTGTATCGCTAATAATACAGCAGGCATTAGAGAGATGAACGAAGTCTTCCTAACAGCAGGTTACCCAGCTTGGTAACGCATTCTTAGGGACATCCTTGAATGACGCTTTTGGACCACTGTGTTCCTCTTGTTTGTTTGGGACCCAAATTCATCAGTGTACGTATCTTCAAATCCGTTCCTTGTTGAATTTGGGAGTGCGCAGAGCCGATTTATGTACGTTTTAAAACAGACGCACGTTGTGCTCAGTATCCCTGCCTTGATGAATCAGGAACTAAGTGTACTATGGTACTGATATGTAAAAATGTGGTGTAGTTGGTTTAAATAAGAAAACAAACATACATCACGTGTGTGTGTGTGTGTATGTATGTATATGTATGTGTGTATATATATATATATATATATATATATATATATATATATATATATATAATATAATGTGTGTGTGCAAACATTTCTATATAGCACAGATATTGATCTTCTCTAGTATGTATAATTCATGTTGACATTGTGAACAAAGTTCAAAGAATTAGTAGTATTCCAACTGCAACGCTTTTCAATACCAATAGAAAAAGTTATCATCAGTCAAAACAGGGAACATGTGTAAGGAGAGACCGATTTCAATATATGCTGCCTTGGGTTTAAGCCTTATGTGCCCATTAATTAAACATCATAGAAATTACAAAAGTAATTTGTAAAAAGGCATTTATACCCTAACTATTGCTAAAACCATTGAGTATCAAAGTTCCTATATTAATAATCTAGACTCTAGAGTGTTTCTTTTTGTCTCGTACTTTTAAAATATCTCCACCCCTATGTCCCAATTGTACCGCTTCTTTTCCTTGACATTTTAAAAATGATCGGTCATAATTATGCACAATTTTATAAATGTATAGTTACCAGCAGAACCCCTTTTAATGTTCCATTGGTGTTCGTATATCCTCCGTTTAAATGGATGTATAGTTCATCTAACATATTGAGAAACATTAATAGCATTAAAAACTAAAGACTTGAACAATTTGAGCTTTTGCATGTGTTTTCTGACAGCATTTTCCAGATGTGTAAATTCCATTAACACCTGTGTTGCTGGGAAATGTTTTGGGTGTTCTATCTTGAATGGGTGGAACTACTGCCATAAGTTTCTTGGTTACAAGGGTGGACTTTTGAAATAGTTTCATACTTGCGGACTCTAGTTTGTGGTGGGCATTAGGATAGCATTTTACTGTTTTCAGGTGTATACACTTATATTTCACTTTTTCTTTGAACTTTGGCCAGCATAGTTGCAGCATGTATGGACACCATTAACTGAGGAAACGATCAGTCCATCAGTAGCGTATGATACTACTACAAATGTGGAACGTTACAGGCTCATTTATGAAATGCATATATGATTCAGCTCTGTTCCTATTTTTCCACCAAGTACATTTCAAGGTGTACTATCACTTTCTGGACCCTGAGCTGCCACTGTAAAAGGGGGATTCATCTTCTTTTTCCAGTTTGTGGAACACAAATGGCAGCAAATGTCATTTAGAGTGCTGCCTACTTATACTTTCAGACCTCTCCCTTAATTAGTGTCGACTTGTACCTTTTTTATCCTACTGCTCAGTTCAACTTACATTATGTTTTAATTTTGAGAGTGAGGGATAACTGAACTATTTCTTACATGTGCTCTCACTTTTTTGTGCATTCTAATCTATATTACAATGATCTAAGGGTGCTTAGAAATGTGCTTTTCTGCAAAATTACAGCTTGAAGGTACAAACGACATCCTATTGAAAGTATAGGACAAGGCCCAGTCTCCACCATCTTGGAGGATTTGAACAAAGTCAAGTTTTTGCATGGAGAAAAGGGACGTGCTCCCCCCATGTAACAGTTATGTTCCTATTCTCTATATTTTCCTAATCACTGTTGCCAGGAGATTATAATGGTGTCAAGTATGCTATAATGCTGCAGTATATATCTGTGTTTATATTATATACTGTATTACTTGATGGTGAACCAGGGAAGGGAGGGGATAGCATGAAGATGTGGGATGGATTCAGTGTAGCAGGGAGCCAGAAGCCAAGCTGTCAATACAAACTAACATTGTGGTCAATAACAAATGAGGTGATTAGGTGTAGAAATGTACAGTATCAAAGATGGTTGTTATATTTGTGAATGGAAATGGTGAATTGAATAGTTATTTTAAATGAAGCTGAAAACCCCTCTCTGTGCACTCCTTGACCAATAAGTAATCAGTTTCACTTCTGCATTGAAGGCAGGAATTCCTATTTTTTTGCATATCTCATCCATAATTATAATGAAAGTTAGTTAGCAATTTAATTGTCTTATAACCACAAATTCATGGGATTTGCTGCTGGATTTGTGGGTGAAGTGATTTCTATACTGCTATAAAATGGACTTGCCACAAAAAACATTTTGAAAAAGAAAAAATATTCTTTATTTTTTGCACTACATAAACTCAGAATTTTAGATATGGTGATATATCGTGCAAATATTGTAGGCATAATTTCCCCATTTTTTAATTGCTGATCAATTTCAACCATTTCTTTGGCAGGTTTTTCAAAAATGTCATTAACTTACTCAGACAAGTTTACATGCTAAGGGATGGTACTTTGGGGGCATTTAATAAAAAATGTTCCCGGACAGCGCTTCTGATAGGAGTCTGTCCCTGCAATGACTTTTCCTTACCTTTTAACTCAGAGGGGGTATTCAATTGTTAGCGAGTTCGCTAAAATACTCGCGCTCGAAAAATATTACCGTTAATACGGTAATTACTTGCTGGATTTCAGCTCGCAGCTCTCTGAGCTGCGAGCTGAAATCCAGCGAGTAAATTACCGTATTAACGGTATTTATGCGCAGATTACCGTATTAACGGTAATATTTTTCGAGCGCGAGTATTTTAGCAAACTCGCTAATAATTGAATACCCCCCAGAGAGTCAGTAATGCGCATGTGCAATAGTTACTGGAGAGGTGAGCAGGAAGGCTCCGGAGAAGGATCCCAAGATCGCTCTAATGCAATGCTCTCCTCATAGGGCAGAACGGCTAATGCCATCTTCAAATGGTGTTGGCCATCGGGGTCAAGCTCCGAAAAGCTAGGCTTTTTGGGGCTAGTTAAATTGCCCCATACCACAATCCCCATTGAAAATAATAGGGACTGTGGTTAAGCGCAAAACTAATGCAGGAGATATCATTGCAGATGCAGTCGGTTCAAGTCCTGGGTTTCTCATAACCACGCTTGGTTTCAGCTATATCATTAGCACCACTACAGGGCAGATGTAAGTGACGATTGATAGTGATGGGAGTCACAGCATAGTCTTTATTTTAAAAGCTACACATATGCATGCTGCTAGATCGCACAGGACATGTGTATGCAAGTAAGGTATACCATAAGGCATTGTATGTACAGTATGCATTAAAATCAAATTTATGAATTTAATGTTAAATACATTTTTTTGTAATTTTTTTTTAATCCATCTTTATGTTAATGATTATACTGTTAAAAGTTGTTTAGTTTATAGTATACATCTTTTTGTATGTGGCCTTATATTGCAAAAATGCTTGTATGTGTAGTGTAGTCTATTTTGTCTACATAAGGTAAGTACCATTTAGGAAGATCATGTTTACACCCAGATTCCAATCGAAAAGTGTTTTGGGATCTGCTTCGATTTGAATATGGATGGAACTTCGCTCAATATTTCCATTTTTTGGTCTGGTCCCTGTTTTAAGAGCTACAGACTACCTTCTATAGCAAGAGTTAGTGTACCTGTCACCTATTTTCTTTAATGATAATGCAGCTTATCATATTAGCTCACTAAGAACTGGTGATAGATAGTACGGTGGCAACTCAAACATATTGGCAATGCTGTGGGTAAGAGATGCACATTAATCAGTTGATCAATCATTCACATAAGTTTACTTTTGGCACAGTCACTAATCTGGATTAGAGGACAAAGAAGAAGCATATCCTGGTCTATACAAATTTAGAAACTACTGCACAATAGCTTTGTAAAGCAGAGATTGCATTTGAAGTAAAATAAACTTTTCTTTTAAATCTGATATCCTACATTTTAACAGATTTTGCTAGATTTTTCACTAATTCATGAATACTGTAAATCAATTTGTTTCCAATTTATTTTAAAGTTGATTTTTCCTCACTATCTAATTCATTAACTTTAAACAAACCATATAAAAGTTTTTGTGTTCTACGTTTTTAAGGCTATTTAATTGTCTAAGCATGTTTGCTCAGCTATTTCTTTAGTCAGCAATGCTTGGAAATGCTGTGATCTGCTCTTTAGAGATGAAAATGTCATCAAACATAATGAAATCTAATTCCTATTGCTGTTCTTCTCCCTGTGTGAAGTGTAAAACAGCTAGAGGATGTTAGAACTTTGAGATGAAAGGCTTGTAATACTGAAATAATAAGACTTCTAATTATAGTATACTATTATGAAATAATTTTCTAACTAAAATGTCTAGCGCCTTTTTGGTATAAAGCATTAGGTGCCTCTTGCATGAGCTTTCATTATTATAAATGAAAGTTTATTTGAGCTAGTACTTGTTAACAAAGTTGCTTATGTTACCTAGTGAGCATAACCTTTGTTTAGTTCCAAGATTTTTATTGTGTTTCTTGCATGGGTAGTTTTGACATTTTAGCTTGGATGAAAGCCTTATTTGAAAGACCAGGTATCGCAGCTAACATTTTGCATCCCCTCACACCATTTTGATGAAAAACTTTGTTTCCAGTTTACTGCACTATGAAGTATTTGGTCAGACTGTACACATATTTTGTATATCCAATATAAATTGGCCTTTAAACCATGAATTGAACCTATTTCTATTTATTGGCAATTTTTCATTTGGGAATATATTAAATTCCAGCAAAGATTTGAAAACCAATCCAGGAGCACATTGCATCACTATACGTTGTGCAGGACTCTATAGGTTTGAACATGATCAGAATACAATTATTTTTAATTCTATTTATAGTTATGGATTAATTTTCCCTGGAGCCCATATGTTGAAAACTAGAAAGCAAAGAAA
>NW_027448032.1:0-80783 GCF_038048845.1 Mixophyes fleayi | reverse complement strand
TTCATGATTCGATTCATGATTCATGATTCATGATTCAATTCATGATTCATGATTCATGATTCATGATTCATGATTCAATTCATGATTCGATCATGATTCATGATTAATGATTTGATTCATGATTCATGATTCATGATTCAATTCATGATTCATGATTGATGATTAATGATTCCATTCAAGATTCATGATTTATGATTCAATTCATAATTCATGATTCATGATTCGATTCATGATTCATGATTCATGATTCAATTCATGATTCATGATTCATGATTCATGATTCATGATTTGATTCATGATTCATGATTCATGATTCAATTCATGATTCATGATTCATGATTCATGATTCATGATTCGATTCATGATTCATGATTTATGATTCAATTCATAATTCATGATTCATGATTCGATTCATGATTCATGATTCATGATTCAATTCATGATTCATGATTCATGATTAATGATTTGATTCATGATTCATGATTCATGATTCAATTCATGATTCATGATTCATGATTCATGATTCATGATTCATGATTCATGATTCGATTCAAGATTCGATTTATGATTCATGATTCATGATTCAATTCATGATTCATGATTCATGATTCATGATTCAATTCATGATTCATGATTCATGATTCAATACATGATTCAAGATTCATGATTCATGATTCGATTCATGATTCAAGTCATGATTCTTGATTCATGATTCATGATTCAATTCATGATTCATGATTCGATTCATGATTCTTGATTCATGATTCATGATTCAATTCATGATTCATGATTCATGATTCAATTCATTATTCAATTCATGATTCATGACTCATGATTCAATTAATGATTCATAATTCATGATTCAATTCATGATTCATAATTCATGATTCATGATTCAATTCATGATTCATGATTCATGATTCATGAATCAATTCATGATTTATGATTCAATTCATGATTCAATTCATGATTCATGATTCAATTTATGATTCATGAATTATGATTCACTTCATGATTCATGATTCAATTCATGATTCGATTCATGATTCAATTCATGATTCATGATTCATGATTCATGATTCATAATTCATGATTCGATTCATGATTCATGATTCATGATTCATGATTCAAATCATATTTCATGATTCATGATTCAATTCATGATTTGATTCATGATTCAATTTATGATTCATGATTCGATTCATGATTCATGATTCAATGCATGATTTGATTCATGATTCAATTTATGATTCATGATTCGATTCATGATTCATGATTCAATTCATGATTTGATTCATGATTCAATTTATGATTCATGATTCAATACATGATTCATGATTCATGATTCATGATTCGATTCATGATTCAATTCATGATTCTTGATTCATGATTCATGATTCAATTCATGATTCATGATTCGATTCATGATTCTTGATTCATGATTCATGATTCAATTAATGATTCATGATTCATGATTCAATTCATTATTCAATTCATGATTCATGACTCATGATTCAATTAATGATTCATAATTCATGATTCAATTCATGATTCATAATTCATGATTCATGATTCAATTCATGATTCATGATTCATGATTCATGATTCAATTCATGATTTATGATTCAATTCATGATTCAATTCATGATTCATGATTCAATTTATGATTCATGAATTATGATTCACTCATGATTCATGATTCAATTCATGATTCGATTCATGATTCAATTCATAATTCATGATTCATGATTCATGATTCATAATTCATGATTCGATTCATGATTCATGATTCATGATTCAAATCATATTTCATGATTCATGATTCAATTCATGATTTGATTCATGATTCAATTTATGATTCATGATTCGATTTATGATTCATGATTCGATTCATGATTTGATTCATGATTCAATTTATGATTCATGATTCGATTCATGATTCATGATTCATGAGTCAATTTATGATTTATGATTCATAATTCATGATTCAATTCATGATTCATAATTCATGATTCAATTTATGATTCATGATTCATGATTCAATTCATGATTCATAATTCATGATTCTTAATTCATGATTCATGATTCAAATTATGATTCATGATTCATGATTCAATTCATGATTCATGATACAATTCATGATTCGGATCATGATTCAATTCATGTTTCGATTCATGATTCATGATTCAATTCATGATTCATGATTCATGATTCAATTCATTATTCATGATTCGATTCATGATTCATGATTCAATTCATGATTCAATTCATGATTCATGATTCAATTCATGATTCAATTCATGATTCATGATTCAATTCATGATTCATAATTCATTATTTATGATTCAATTCATGATTCATGATTAATGATTCATGATTAATGATTCATGATTCGATTCATGATTCATGATTCATGATTCATGACTCATGATTCAATTCATGATTCATAATTCATGATTCAATTCATGATTCATAATTCATGATTCATGATTCAATTCATGATTCATGATTCATGATTCATGATTCAATTCATGATTTATGATTCAATTCATGATTCAATTCATGATTCATGATTCAATTTATGATTCATGAATTATGATTCACTCATGATTCATGATTCAATTCATGATTCATGATTCAATTCATTATTCAATTCATGATTCATGATTCATGATTCAATTCATGATTCATAATTCATGATTCAATTCATGATTCATAATTCATGATTCATGATTCAATTCATGATTCATGATTCATGGTTTATGATTCAATTCATGATTTATGATTTAATTCATGATTCAATTCATGATTCATGATTCAATTTATGATTCATGATTATGATTCAATTCATGATTCATGATTCAATTCACGATTCGATTCATGATTCATGATTATGATTCAATTCATGATTCATAGTTCATGATTCATGATTCATGATTCATGATTCGATTCATGATTCATGATTCATGATTATTGATTTGATTCATGATTCATGATTCATGATTCATGATTCATGATTCATGATTCATGATTCGATTCATGATTCATGATTTATGATTCAATTCATGATTCATGATTCATGATTCGATTCATGATTCATGATTTATGATTCAATTCATGATTCATGATTCATGATTCAATTCATGATTCATGATTCAATTCATGATTCATGATTCAAGATTCATGATTCATGATTCAATTCATGATTCATGATTCGATTTATGATTCATGATTCATGATTCAATTCATGATTCATGATTCAATTCATTATTCATGATTCGATTCATTATTCATGATTCATGATTTAATTCATGATTCATGATTCATGATTCATGATTCAATTCATTATTCAATTCATGATTCATGACTCATGATTCAATTCATGATTTATAATTCATGATTCAATTCATGATTCATAATTCATGATTCATGATTCAATTCATGATTCATGATTCATGATTCATGATTCAATTCATGATTCATGATTCAATTCATGATTCATGATTCGTGATTCATGATTCATGATTCATGATTCAATTCATGATTCATGATTCAATTCATGATTCATAATTCATGATTCAATTCATGATTCAAAATTCATGATTCATGATTCAATTCATGATTCATGATTCATGATTCATGATTCAATTCATGATTCATGATTCATGATTCATGATTCATGATTCATGATTCAATTCATGATTCATGATTCAATTCATGATTCATAATTCATGATTCAAGATTCAATTAAAGATTCAAGATTCAAGATTCATGATTCATGATTCAATTAATAATTCATGATTCATGATTCGAATCCTGATTCAATTCATGATTCATGATTCGATTTATGATTCATGATTCATGATTCGATTTATGATTCATGATTCATGATTTGATTCATGATTCATGATTAAATTCATGATTCATGATTCATGATTTATGATTCGATTCATGATTCATGATTCAATTAATGATTCATGATTCATGATTCAATTCATGATTCATGATTCATGATTCATGATTTAATTCATGATTAATGATTCATGATTCATGATTCATGATTCATGATTCATCATTCGATTCATGATTCATGATTCAGGATTTATGATTCATGATTCGATTCATGATTCATGATTCATGATTTAATTCATGATTCAATTCATGATTCTTGATTCATAATTCATGATTCAATTCATGATTCATGATTCGATTCATGATTCTTGATTCATGATTCATGATTCAATTAATGATTTATGATTCATGATTCAATTCATGATTCATGATTCATTATTCATGATTCGATTCATGATTCATGATTCGATTCATGATTCATGATTCAATTCATGATTCTTGATTCATGATTCAAGATTCAATTCATGATTCATGATTCGATTCATGATTCATGATTCATGTTTCGATTCACGATTCATGTTTCGATTCATGATTCATGTTTCATGATCAATGATTTGATTCATGATTCATGATTTAATTCATGATTCATGATTCATGATTCATGATTCATGATTCATGTTTCGATTCATGATTCATGTTTCGATTCATGATTCATGTGTCATGATTAATGATTTGATTCATGATTAATGATTCATGATTTAATTCATGATTCATGATTCATGATTCATGATTTATGATTTAATTCATGATTCATGATTTAATTCATAATTCATGATTCATGATTCATGATTCATGATTCGATTCATGATTCTTGATTCATGATTCAATTCATGATTCATGATTCAATTCATGATTCGATTCATGATTCATGATTCATGATTCAATTCATGATTCATGATTCATGATTCATGATTCATGATTCAATTCATGATTCGATTCATGATTCATGATTCATGATTAATGATTTGATTCATGATTCATGATTCATGATTAATGATTTGATTCATGATTCATGATTCATGATTCAATTCATGATTCATGATTCATGATTCATGATTCATGATTCGATTCATGATTCATGATTCGATTCATGATTCATGATTCAATTCATGATTTGATTCATGATTCAATTTATGATTCATGATTCGATTCATGATTCATGATTCAATTCATGATTTGATTCATGATTCAATTTATGATTCATGATTCGATTCATGATTCATGATTCATGAGTCAATTTATGATTTATGATTCATAATTCATGATTCAATTCATAATTCATGATTCAATTTATGATTCATGATTCATGATTCAATTCATGATTCATAATTCATGATTCTTAATTCATGATTCATGATTCAAATTATGATTTATGATTCATGATTCAATTCATGATTCATGATATAATTCATGATTGGGATCATGATTCAATTCATGTTTCGATTCATGATTCATGATTCATGATTCGCTTCATGATTCATGATTCATGATTCAATTCATTATTCATGATTCGATTCATGATTCATGATTCATGATTCAATTCATGATTCATGATTCAATTCATGATTCAATTCATGATTCATGATTCAATTCATGATTCATAATTCATGATTCATGATTCAATTCATGATTCATAATTCATTATTCATGATTCAATTCATGATTCATGATTAATGATTCATGATTAATGATTCATGATTCGATTCATGATTCATGATTCATGATTCATGATTTAATTCATGATTCATGATTCATGTTTCGATTCATGATTCATGTTTCGATTCATGATTCATGTTTCATGATTAATGATTTGATTCATGATTCATGATTCATGATTTAATTCATGATTCATGATTCATGATTCATGATTCATGTTTCGATTCATGATTCATGTTTCGATTCATGATTCATGTTTCATGATTAATGATTTAATTCATGATTCATGATTCATGATTTAATTTATGATTCATGATTCATGATTCATGATTTAATTCATGATTCATGATTCATGACTCATGATTCATGATTCGATTCATGATTCTTGATTCATGATTCATGATTCGATTCATGATTCATGATTCAACTCATGATTCATGATTCAATTCATGATTCATGATTCAATTCATGATTGATGATTCATGATTCGATTCATGATTCATGATTTAATTCTTGATTCGATTCATGATTCAATTCATGATTCATGATTCAATTCATGATTCAATTCATGATTCATGACTAATGATTCAATTCATGATTCATAATTCATGATTCAATTCATGATTCATAATTCGTGATTCATGATTCAATTCATGATTCATGATTCATGATTCATGATTCAATTCATGATTTATGATTCAATTCATGATTCATGATCCATGATTCAATTTATGATTCATGAATTATGATTCACTTCATGATTCATGATTCAATTCATGATTCGATTCATGATTCATGATTCATGATTCAATTCATGATTCATGATTCATGATTCATGATTCATGATTCAATTCATGATTCGATTCATGATTCATGATTAATGATTTGATTCATGATTCATGATTCATGATTCAATTCATGATTCATGATTGATGATTAATGATTCCATTCAAGATTCATGATTTATGATTCAATTCATAATTCATGATTCATGATTCGATTCATGATTCATGATTCATGATTCAATTCATGATTCATGATTCATGATTTGATTCATGATTCATGATTCATGATTCAATTCATGATTCATGATTCATGATTCATGATTCATGATTCGATTCATGATTCATGATTTATGATTCAATTCATAATTCATGATTCATGATTCGATTCATGATTCATGATTCATGATTCAATTCATGATTCATGATTCATGATTCATGATTCGATTCATGATTCATGATTAATGATTTGATTCATGATTCATGATTCATGATTCAATTCATGATTCATGATTCATGATTCATGATTCATGATTCGATTTATGATTCATGATTCATGATTCAATTCATGATTCATGATTCATGATTCATGATTCAATTCATGATTAATGATTCATGATTCAATACATGATTCAAGATTCATGATTCATGATTCGATTCATGATTCAATTCATGATTCTTGATTCATGATTCATGATTCAATTCATGATTCATGATTCGATTCATGATTCTTGATTCATGATTCATGATTCAATTCATGATTCATGATTCATGATTCAATTCATTATTCAATTCATGATTCATGACTCATGATTCAATTAATGATTCATAATTCATAATTCAATTCATGATTCATAATTCATGATTCATGATTCAATTCATGATTCATGATTCATGATTCATGAATCAATTCATGATTTATGATTCAATTCATGATTCAATTCATGATTCATGATTCAATTTATGATTCATGAATTATGATTCACTTCATGATTCATGATTCAATTCATGATTCGATTCATGATTCAATTCATGATTCATGATTCATGATTCATGATTCATAATTCATGATTCGATTCATGATTCATGATTCATGATTCATGATTCAAATCATATTTCATGATTCATGATTCAATTCATGATTTGATTCATGATTCAATTTATGATTCATGATTCGATTCATGATTCATGATTCAATTCATGATTTGATTCATGATTCAATTTATGATTCATGATTCGATTCATGATTCATGATTCAATTCATGATTTGATTCATGATTCAATTTATGATTCATGATTCAATACATGATTCATGATTCATGATTCATGATTCGATTCATGATTCAATTCATGATTCTTGATTCATGATTCATGATTCAATTCATGATTCATGATTCGATTCATGATTCTTGATTCATGATTCATGATTCAATTAATGATTCATGATTCATGATTCAATTCATTATTCAATTCATGATTCATGACTCATGATTCAATTAATGATTCATAATTCATGATTCAATTCATGATTCATAATTCATGATTCATGATTCAATTCATGATTCATGATTCATGATTCATGATTCAATTCATGATTTATGATTCAATTCATGATTCAATTCATGATTCATGATTCAATTTATGATTCATGAATTATGATTCACTTCATGATTCATGATTCAATTCATGATTCGATTCATGATTCAATTCATAATTCATGATTCATGATTCATGATTCATAATTCATGATTCGATTCATGATTCATGATTCATGATTCAAATCATATTTCATGATTCATGATTCAATTCATGATTTGATTCATGATTCAATTTATGATTCATGATTCGATTTATGATTCATGATTCGATTCATGATTTGATTCATGATTCAATTTATGATTCATGATTCGATTCATGATTCATGATTCATGAGTCAATTTATGATTTATGATTCATAATTCATGATTCAGTTCATGATTCATAATTCATGATTCAATTTATGATTCATGATTCATGATTCAATTCATGATTCATAATTCATGATTCTTAATTCATGATTCATGATTCAAATTATGATTCATGATTCATGATTCAATTCATGATTCATGATACAATTCATGATTCGGATCATGATTCAATTCATGTTTCGATTCATGATTCATGATTCATGATTCGCTTCATGATTCATGATTCATGATTCAATTCATTATTCATGATTCGATTCATGATTCATGATTCAATTCATGATTCAATTCATGATTCATGATTCAATTCATGATTCAATTCATGATTCATGATTCAATTCATGATTCATAATTCATTATTCATGATTCAATTCATGATTCATGATTAATGATTCATGATTAATGATTCATGATTCGATTCATGATTCATGATTCATGATTCATGATTTAATTCATGATTCATGATTCATGTTTCGATTCATGATTCATGTTTCGATTCATGATTCATGTTTCATGATTAATGATTTGATTCATGATTCATGATTCATGATTTAATTCATGATTCATGATTCATGATTCATGATTCATGATTCATGATTCATGATTCATGTTTCGATTCATGATTCATGTTTCGATTCATGATTCCTGTTTCATGATTAATGATTTAATTCATGATTCATGATTCATGATTTAATTCATGATTCATGATTCATGATTCATGATTCATGATTCATGATTCATGATTTAATTCATGATTCATGACTCATGATTCATGATTCGATTCATGATTCTTGATTCATGATTCATGATTCGATTCATGATTCATGATTCAACTCATGATTCATGATTCAATTCATGATTCATGATTCAATTCATGATTGATGATTCATGATTCGATTCATGATTCAATTCATGATTCGATTCATGATTCAATTCATGATTCATGATTCAATTCATGATTCAATTCATGATTCATGACTAATGATTCAATTCATGATTCATAATTCATGATTCAATTCATGATTCATAATTCGTGATTCATGATTCAATTCATGATTCATGATTCATGATTCATGATTCAATTCATGATTTATGATTCAATTCATGATTCAATTCATGATTCATGATCCATGATTCAATTTATGATTCATGAATTATGATTCACTTCATGATTCATGATTCAATTCATGATTCGATTCGTGATTCATGATTCATGATTCAATTCATGATTCATGATTCATGATTTATGATTCAATTCATGATTTGATTCATGATTCATGATTAATGATTTGATTCATGATTCATGATTCATGATTCAATTCATGATTCATGATTCATGATTCATGATTCGATTCAAGATTCATGATTTATGATTCAATTCATAATTCATGATTCATGATTCGATTCATGATTCATGATTCATGATTCAATTCATGATTCATGATTCATGATTCATGATTCATGATTCGATTCATGATTCATGATTCATGATTCAATTCATGATTCATGATTCATGATTCATGATTCGATTCATGATTCATGATTTATGATTCAATTCATAATTCATGATTCATGATTTGATTTATGATTCATGATTCATGATTCAATTCATGATTCATGATTCATGATTCATGATTTAATTCATGATTCATGATTCATGATTCAATACATGATTCATGATTCATGATTCGATTCATGATTCAATTCATGATTCTTGATTCATGATTCATGATTCAATTCATGATTCATGATTCGATTCATGATTCTTGATTCATGATTCATGATTCATGATTCAATTCATTATTCAATTCATGATTCATGACTCATGATTCAATTAATGATTCATAATTCATGATTCAATTCATGATTCATAATTCATGATTCATGATTTAATTCATGATTCATGATTCATGATTCATGATTCAATTCATGATTTATGATTCAATTCATGATTCAATTCATGATTCATGATTCAATTTATGATTCATGAATTATGATTCACTTCATGATTCATGATTCAATTCATGATTCGATTCATGATTCATGATTCATGATTCAATTCATGATTCATGATTCATGAATCATGATTCATAATTCATGATTCGATTCATGATTCATGATTCATGATTAATGATTTGATTCATGATTCATGATTCATGATTCAATTCATGATTCATGATTCATGATTCATGATTCATGATTCGATTCATAATTCATGATTTATGATTCAATTCATGATTCATGATTCATGATTCAATTCATGATTCATGATTAAATTCATGATTCATGATTCATGATTCAAATCATATTTCATGATTCATGATTCGATTCATGATTCATGATTTATGATTCAATTCATGATTCATGATTCATGATTCATGATTCAATTCATGATTCATGATTAAATTCATGATTCATGATTCAATTCATGATTCATGATTAGATTTATGATTCATGATTCATGATTCAATTCATGATTCATGATTCATGATTCAATTCATTATTCATGATTCAATTCATGATTCATGATTCAATTCATGATTCATGATTCAATTCATTATTCAATTCATGATTCATGACTCATGATTCAATTCATGATTCATAATTCATGATTCATGATTCAATTCATGATTCATGATTCATGACTCATGATTCAATTCATGATTCAATTCATGATTCATAATTCATGATTCATGATTCAATTCATGATTCATGATTCATGATTCAATTCATGATTTATGATTCAATTCATGATTCAATTCATGATTCATGATTCAATTTATGATTCATGAATTATGATTCACTTCATGATTCATGATTCAATTCATGATTCGATTCATGATTTATGATTCATGATTCATGATTCGATTCATGATTCATGATTCATGATTCAATTCATGATTCATGATTCAGGATTCATGATTCATGATTCATGATTCAATTCATGATTCATGATTCATGATTCAAGATTCAATTCATGATTCATGATTCATGATTCAATTCATTATTCATGATTCGATTCATGATTCATGATTCATGATTCAATTCATGATTCATGATTCATGATTCAATTCATTATTCAATTCATGATTCATGATTCATGATTCAAATCATGATTCATAATTCATGATTCAATTCATGATTCATAATTCATGATTCATGATTCAATTCATGATTCATGATTTATGATTCAATTCATGATTTATGATTTAATTCATGATTCAATTCATGATTCATGATTCAATTTATGATTCATGAATTATGATTCACTTCATGATTCATGATTCAATTCATGATTCGATTCATGATTCATAATTTATGATTCAATTCATGATTCATAGTTCATGATTCATGATTCATGATTCATGATTCAATTCATGATTCATGATTCATGATTCAATTCATTATTCATGATTCGATTCATGATTCATGATTTAATTCATGATTCATGATTCATGATTCAATTCATTATTCAATTCATGATTCATGACTCATGATTCAATTCATGATTTATAATTCATGATTCAATTCATGATTCATAATTCATGATTCATGATTCGATTCATGATTCATGATTTATGATTCAATTCATGATTCATAGTTCATGATTCATGATTCATGATTCATGATTCATGATTCATGATTCAATTCATGATTCATGATTCATGATTAAATTCATTATTCATGATTTGATTCATGATTCATGATTCATGATTTAATTCATGATTCATGATTCATGATTCAATTCATTATTCAATTCATGATTCATGATTCATGATTCAATTCATGATTCATGATTCATGATTCATGATTCATAATTCATGATTCGATTCTTGATTCATGATTCATGATTAATGATTTGATTCATGATTCATGATTCATGATTCAATTCATGATTCATGATTCATGATTCATGATTCGATTCATAATTCATGATTTATGATTCAAATCATAATTCATGATTCATGATTCGATTCATGATTCATGATTCATGATTCAAATCATATTTCATGATTCATGATTCGATTCATGATTCATGATATATGATTCAATTCATGATTCATGATTCAATTCATGATTCATGATTAAATTCATGATTCATGATTCAATTCATGATTCATGATTAGATTTATGATTCATGATTCGTGATTCAATTCATGATTCATGATTCATGATTCATGATTCAATTCATTATTCATGATTCAATTCATGATTCATGATTCAATTCATGATTCATGATTCAATTCATTATTCAATTCATGATTCATGACTCATGATTCAATTAATGATTCATAATTCATGATTCAATTCATGATTCATAATTCATGATTCATGATTTAATTCATGATTCATGATTCATGATTCATGATTCAATTCATGATTTATGATTCAATTCATGATTCAATTCATGATTCATGATTCAATTTATGATTCATGAATTATGATTCACTTCATGATTCATGATTCGATTCATGATTCGATTCATGATTCATGATTCATGATTCAATTCATGATTCATGATTCATAATTCATGATTTGATTCATGATTCATGATTCATGATTAATGATTTGATTCATGATTCATGATTCAATTCATGATTCATGATTCATGATTCATGATTCGATTCATAATTCATGATTTATGATTCAATTCATGATTCATGATTCATGATTCATGATTAAATTCATGATTCATGATTAAATTCATGATTCATGATTCATGATTCAAATCATATTTCATGATTCATGATTCGATTCATGATTCATGATTTATGATTCAATTCATGATTCATGATTCATGATTCATGATTCAATTCATGATTCATGATTAAATTCATGATTCATGATTCAATTCATGATTCATGATTAGATTTATGATTCATGATTCATGATTCAATTCATGATTCATGATTCATGATTCAATTCATTATTCATGATTCAATTCATGATTCATGATTCAATTCATGATTCATGATTCAATTCATTATTCAATTCATGATTCATGACTCATGATTCATTTCATGATTCATAATTCATGATTCAATTCATGATTCATAATTCATGATTCATGATTCAATTCATGATTCATGATTCATGATTCAATTCATGATTTATGATTCAATTCATGATTCAATTCATGATTCATGATTCAATTTATGATTCATGAATTATGATTCACTTCATGATTCATGATTCAATTCATGATTCGATTCATGATTTATGATTCATGATTCATGATTCGATTCATGATTCATGATTCATGATTCAATTCATGATTCATGATTCATGATTCATGATTCAATTCATGATTCATGATTCATGATTCAAGATTCAATTCATGATTCATGATTCATGATTCAATTCATTATTCATGATTCGATTCATGATTCATGATTCATGATTCAATTCATGATTCATGATTCATGATTCAATTCATTATTCAATTCATGATTCATGATTCATGATTCAAATCATGATTCATAATTCATGATTCAATTCATGATTCATAATTCATGATTCATGATTCAATTCATGATTCATGATTTATGATTCAATTCATGATTTATGATTTAATTCATGATTCATGATTCAATTTATGATTCATGAATTATGATTCACTTCATGATTCATGATTCAATTCATGATTCGATTCATGATTCATGATTTATGATTCAATTCATGATTCATAATTCATGATTCATGATTCATGATTCATGATTCAATTCATGATTCATGATTCATGATTCAATTCATTATTGATGATTCGATTCATGATTCATGATTTAATTCATGATTCATGATTCATGATTCAATTCATTATTCAATTCATGATTCATGACTCATGATTCAATTCATGATTTATAATTCATGATTCAATTCATGATTCATAATTCATGATTCATGATTCGATTCATGATTCATGATTTATGATTCAATTCATTATTCAATTCATGATTCATGATTCATGATTCAAATCATGATTCATAATTCATGATTCAATTCATGATTCATGATTCATGATTCATGATTCATGATTCGATTCATAATTCATGATTTATGATTCAATTCATAATTCATGATTCATGATTCGATTCATGATTCATGATTCAAATCATATTTCATGATTCATGATTCGATTCATGATTCATGATTTATGATTCAATTCATGATTCATGATTCATGATTCAATTCATGATTCATGATTAAATTCATGATTCATGATTCAATTCATGATTCATGATTAGATTTATGATTCATGATTCGTGATTCAATTCATGATTCATGATTCATGATTCATGATTCAATTCATTATTCATGATTCAATTCATGATTCATGATTCAATTCATGATTCATGATTCAATTCATTATTCAATTCATGATTCATAATTCATGATTCAATTCATGATTCATAATTCATGATTCATGATTGAATTCATGATTCATGATTCATGATTCATGATTCATGATTCATGATTCAATTCATGATTTATGATTCAATTCATGATTCAATTCATGATTCATGATTCAATTTATGATTCATGAATTATGATTCACTTCATGATTCATGATTCAATTCATGATTCGATTCATGATTTATGATTCATGATTCATGATTTGATTCATGATTCATGATTCATGATTCAATTCATGATTCATGATTCATGATTCATGATTCATGATTCATGATTTGATTCATGATTCATGATTCATGATTCATGATTCATGATTCAATTCATGATTCATGATTCATGATTCATGATTCATGATTCATGATTCGATTCATGATTCATGATTCATGATTCATGATTTGATTCATGATTCATGATTCATGATTCATGATTCATGATTCAATTCATGATTCATGATTCAAGATTCAATTCATGATTCATGATTCAATTCATTATTCATGATTCGATTCATGATTCATGATTCATGATTCATGATTCAATTCATTATTCATGATTCGATTCATGATTCATGATTCATGATTCAATTCATGATTCATGATTCATGATTCAATTCATTATTCAATTCATGATTCATGATTCATGATTCAATTCATGATTCATAATTCATGATTCAATTCATGATTCATAATTCATGATTCATGATTCAATTCATGATTCATGATTCATGATTTATGATTTAATTCATGATTTATGATTTAATTCATGATTAAATTCATGATTCATGATTCAATTTATGATTCATGAATTATGATTCACTTCATGATTCATGATTCAATTCATGATTCAATTCATGATTCATGATTTATGATTCAATTCATGATTCATAGTTCATGATTCATGATTCATGATTCATGATTCAATTCATGATTCATGATTCATGATTCAATTCATTATTCATGATTCGATTCATGATTCATGATTTAATTCATGATTCATGATTCAATTCATTATTCAATTCATGATTCATGACTCATGATTCAATTCATGATTTATAATTCATGATTCAATTCATGATTCATAATTCATGATTCATGATTCAATTCATGATTCATGATTCATGATTCATGATTCAATTCATGATTCATGATTCAATTCATGATTCATGATTCGTGATTCATGATTCATGATTCATGATTCAATTCATGATTCATGATTCAATTCATGATTCATAATTCATGATTCAATTCATGATTCATAATTCATGATTCATGATTCAATTCATGATTCATGATTCATGATTCATGATTCAATTCATGATTCATGATTCAATTCATGATTCATGATTCATGATTCATGATTCATGATTCATGATTCATTATTCATGATTCAATTCATGATTCATGATTCAATTCATGATTCATAATTCATGATTCAAGATTCAATTAAAGATTCAAGATTCAAGATTCATGATTCATGATTCAATTAATGATTCATGATTCATGATTCGAATCCTGATTCAATTCATGATTCATGATTCGATTTATGATTCATGATTCATGATTCGATTTATGATTCATGATTCATGATTTATGATTCGATTCATGATTCATGATTCAATTAATGATTCATGATTCATGATTCAATTCATGATTCATGATTCATGATTCATGATTTAATTCATGATTAATGATTCATGATTCATGATTCATGATTCATCATTCGATTCATGATTCATGATACATGATTTATGATTCATCATTCGATTCATGATTCATGATTCATGATTTAATTCATGATTCAATTCATGATTCTTGATTCATAATTCATGATTCAATTCATGATTCATGATTCGATTCATGATTCTTGATTCATGATTCATGATTCGATTAATGATTTATGATTCATGATTCAATTCATGATTCATGATTCATTATTCATGATTCGATTCATGATTCATGATTCGATTCATGATTCATGATTCATGATTCAATTCATGATTCTTGATTCATGATTCTTGATTCTTGATTCATGATTCATGATTCAATTCATGATTCTTGATTCTTGATTCATGATTCATGATTCGATTCATGATTCATGATTCATGATTCATATTTTATGATTCAATTCATGATTCATGATTCATGATTCATGATTCCTGATTCATGATTCATGATTCGATTCATGATTCATGATTTATGATTCAATTCATGATTCATGATTCATGATTCAATTCATGATTCATAATTCATGATTCATGATTCAATTCATGATTCATAATTCATGATTCATGATTTGATTCATGATACATGATTCAATTCATGATTCATGATCCTTGATTTATGATTCGATTCATGATTCAATTCATGATTCATGATTCATGAATTAATTCATGATTCATGATTCATGATTCAATGCATAATTCATGATTCATGAATTAATTCATGATTCATGATTCATGATTCAATGCATGATTCATGATTCATGATTCATGATTCGATTCATGATTCATGATTCGATTCATGATTCATGATTCATGATTAATAATTTGATTCATGATTCATGATTCATGATTCAATTCATTATTCATGATTCATGATTCAATTCATTATTCAATTCATGATTCATGATTCATGATTCAATTCATGATTCATAATTCATGATTCAATTCATGATTCATAATTCATGATTCATGATTCAATTCATGATTCATGATTCATGATTCATGATTCAATTCATGATTTATGATTTAATTCATGATTCAATTCATGATTCATGATTCAATTTATGATTCATGAATTATGATTCACTTCATGATTCATGATTCAATTCATGATTCGATTCATGATTCATGATTTATGATTCAATTCATGATTCATAATTCATGATTCATGATTCATGATTCATGATTCGATTCATGATTCATGATTCATGATTAATGATTTGATTCATGATTCATGATTCATGATATATGATTCATGATTCGATTCATGATTCATGATTTATGATTCAATTCATAATTCATGATTCATTATTCGATTCATGATTCATGATTTATGATTCAATTCATGATTCATGATTCATGATTCATGATTCAATTCATGATTCATGATTCAATTCATGATTCGTGATTCGATTCATGATTCATGATTCATGATTCATGATTCATGATTCGATTCATGATTCATGATTCATGATTCAATTCATGATTCATGATTCATGATTATATTCATGATTCATGATTTATGATTCAATTCATGATTCATGATTCATGATTCATGATTCAATTCATGATTCATGATTCAATTCATGATTCATGATTCAAGATTCATGATACATGATTCAATTCATGATTCATGATTCGATTTATGATTCATGATTCATGATTCAATTCATGATTCATGATTCATGATTCAATTCATGATTCATGATTCATGATTATATTCATGATTCATGATTTATGATTCAATTCATGATTTATGATTCATGATTCATGATTCAATTCATGATTCATGATTCAATTCATGATTCATGATTCAAGATTCATGATACATGATTCAATTCATGATTCATGATTCGATTTATGATTTATGATTCATGATTCAATTCATGATTCATGATTCATGATTCAATTCATTATTCATGATTCGATTCATGATTCATGATTCATGATTTAATTCACGATTCATGATTCAATTCATTATTCAATTCATGATTCATGACTCATGATTCAATTCATGATTTATAATTCATGATTCAATTCATGATTCATAATTTATGATTCATGATTCAATTCATGATTCATGATTCATGATTCATGATTCAATTCATGATTCATGATTCAATTAATGATTCATGATTCGTGATTCATGATTCATGATTCATGATTTAATTCATGATTCATGATTCAATTCATGATTCATAATTCATGATTCAATTCATGATTCATAATTCATGATTCATGATTCAATTCATGATTCATGATTCATGATTCATGATTCAATTCATGATTCATGATTCAATTCATGATTCATGATTCATGATTCATGATTCATGATTCATGAATCATGATTCATGATTCATGAATCATGATTCAATTCATGATTCATGATTCAATTCATGATTCATAATTCATGATTCAAGATTCAATTAAAGATTCAAGAATCAAGATTCATGATTCATGATTCAATTAATGATTCATGATTCATGATTCGAATCCTGATTCAATTCATGATTCATTATTCGATTCATGATTCATGATTTATGATTCAATTCATGATTCATGATTCATGATTCATGATTCAATTCATGATTCATAATTCATGATTCATGATTCAATTCATGATTCATAATTCATGATTCATGATTTGATTCATGATACATGATTCAATTCATGATTCATGATTCTTGATTTATGATTCGATTCATGATTCAATTCATGATTCGATTTATGATTCATGATTCATGATTAATAATTTGATTCATGATTCATGATTCAATTCATTATTCATGATTCGATTCATGATTCATGATTCATGATTCAATTCATGATTCATGATTCGATTCATGATTCATGATTCATGATTAATAATTTGATTCATGATTCATGATTCAATTCATTATTCATGATTCGATTCATGATTCATGATTCATGATTCAATTCATGATTCATGATTCATGATTCAATTCATTATTCAATTCATGATTCATGATTCATGATTCAATTCATGATTCATAATTCATGATTCAATTCATGATTCATAATTCATGATTCATGATTCAATTCATGATTCATGATTCATGATTCATGATTCAATTCATGATTTATGATTTAATTCATGATTCAATTCATGATTCATGATTCAATTTATGATTCATGAATTATGATTCACTTCATGATTCATGATTCAATTCATGATTCGATTCATGATTCATGATTTATGATTAAATTCATGATTCATAATTCATGATTCATGATTCATGATTCATGATTCGATTCATGATTCATGATTCATGATTAATGATTTGATTCATGATTCATGATTCATGATTCATGATTCGATTCATGATTCATGATTTATGATTCAATTCATAATTCATGATTCATGATTCGATTCATGATTCATGATTTATGATTCAATTCATGATTCATGATTCATGATTCATGATTCAATTCATGATTCATGATTCAATTCATGATTCATGATTCATGATTCAAGATTCATGATTCATGATTCAATTCATGATTAATGATTCGATTTATGATTCATGATTCATGATTCAATTCATGATTCATGATTCATGATTCAATTCATTATTCATGATTCGATTCATGATTCATGATTCATGATTTAATTCACGATTCATGATTCATGATTCAATTCATTATTCAATTCATGATTCATGACTCATGATTCAATTCATGATTTATAGTTCATGATTCAATTCATGATTCATAATTCATGATTCATGATTCAATTCATGATTCATGATTCATGATTCAAGATTCAATTCATGATTCATGATTCAATTCATGATTCATGATTCGTGATTCATGATTCATGATTCATGATTCAATTCATGATTCATGATTCAATTCATGATTCATAATTCATGATTCAATTCATGATTCATAATTCATGATTCATGATTCAATTCATGATTCATGATTCATGATTCATGATTCAATTCATGATTCATGATTCAATTCAGGATTCATGATTCATGATTCATGATTCATGATTCAATTCATGATTCATGATTCAATTCATGATTCATGATTCATGATTCAAGATTCAATTAAAGATTCAAGAATCAAGATTCATGATTCATGATTCAATTAATGATTCATGATTCATGATTCGAATCCTGATTCAATTCATGATTCATGATTCGATTTATGATTCATGATTCATGATTTGATTTATGATTCATGATTCATGATTTGATTCATGATTCATGATTCAATTCATGATTCATGATTCATGATTTAATTCATGATTAATGATTCATGATTCATGATTCAATTCATGATTCATGATTCATGATTTAATTCATGATTAATGATTCATGATTCATGATTCAATTCATGATTCATGATTCATGATTTATGATTCATGATTCGATTCATGATTCATGATTCATGATTTAATTCATGATTCAATTCATGATTCTTGATTCATAATTCATGATTCAATTCATGATTCATGATTCGATTCATGATTCTTGATTCATGATTTATGATTCGATTAATGATTTATGATTCATGATTCAATTCATGATTCATGATTCATTATTCATGATTCGATTCATGATTCATGATTCGATTCATGATTCATGATTCATGATTTAATTCATGATTAATGATTCATGATTCATGATTCAATTAATGATTCATGATTCATTATTCAATTCATGATTCATGATTCATGATTTATGATTCATGATTCGATTCATGATTCATGATTCATGATTCAATTCATGATTCAATTCATGATTCATGATTCATTATTCAATTCATGATTCATGATTCATGATTTATGATTCATGATTCGATTCATGATTCATGATTCATGATTCAATTCATGATTCAATTCATGATTCATGATTCTTGATTCATGATTCAATTAATGATTCATGATTCATGATTCAATTCATAATTATTGAATTCATGATTCATGATTCAATTTATGTTTCATGATTCATGATTAATGATTTAATTCATGATTCATGATTCATGATGCAATTCATTATTCAATTCATGATTCATGATTCATGATTAATGATTCAATTCATGATTCATGATTCATGATTCGATTCATGATTCATGATTCAATTCATGATTCATTAATCTTGATTCATGATTCAATTCATTATTCATGATTCATGATTCCATTTATTATTATTGAATTCATGATTCATGATTCATGATTCAATTTATGTTTCATGATTCATGATTCATGATTTTATTCATGATTCATAATTCATGATTCAATTTATGATTCATAATTCATGATTCATGATTCAATTCATGATTCATGATTCATGATTCATGATTCAATTCATGATTTATGATAGAATTCATGATTTAATTCATGATTCAATTCATGATTCATGATTCATGATTCATGATTCATGATTCATGATTCATGATTCGATTCATGATTCATGATTTGATTCATGATTCATGATTCATGATTCATGATTCATGATTCAATTCATGATTCATGATTCATGATTCAAGATTCAATTCATGATTCATGATTCAATTCATTATTCATGATTCGATTCATGATTCATGATTCATGATTCATGATTCAATTCATTATTCATGATTCGATTCATGATTCATGATTCATGATTCAATTCATGATTCATGATTCAATTCATTATTCAATTCATGATTCATGATTCATGATTCAATTCATGATTCATAATTCATGATTCAATTCATGATTCATAATTCATGATTCATGATTCAATTCATGATTCATGATTCATGATTTATGATTTAATTCATGATTTATGATTTAATTCATGATTAAATTCATGATTCATGATTCAATTTATGATTCATGAATTATGATTCACTTCATGATTCATGATTCAATTCATGATTCAATTCATGATTCATGATTTATGATTCAATTCATGATTCATAGTTCATGATTCATGATTCATGATTCATGATTCAATTCATGATTCATGATTCATGATTCAATTCATTATTCATGATTCGATTCATGATTCATGATTTAATTCATGATTCATGATTCATGATTCAATTCATTATTCAATTCATGATTCATGACTCATGATTCAATTCATGATTTATAATTCATGATTCAATTCATGATTCATAATTCATGATTCATGATTCAATTCATGATTCATGATTCATGATTCATGATTCAATTCATGATTCATGATTCAATTCATGATTCATGATTCGTGATTCATGATTCATGATTCATGATTCAATTCATGATTCATAATTCATGATTCATGATTCAATTCATGATTCATGATTCATGATTCATGATTCAATTCATGATTCATGATTCAATTCATGATTCATGATTCATGATTCATGATTCATGATTCATGATTCATGATTCAATTCATGATTCATGATTCAATTCATGATTCATAATTCATGATTCAAGATTCAATTAAAGATTCAAGATTCAAGATTCATGATTCATGATTCAATTAATGATTCATGATTCATGATTCGAATCCTGATTCAATTCATGATTCATGATTCGATTTATGATTCATGATTCATGATTCGATTTATGATTCATGATTCATGATTTATGATTCGATTCATGATTCAATTAATGATTCATGATTCATGATTCAATTCATGATTCATGATTCATGATTCATGATTTAATTCATGATTAATGATTCATGATTCATGATTCATGATTCATCATTCGATTCATGATTCATGATACATGATTTATGATTCATCATTCGATTCATGATTCATGATTCATGATTTAATTCATGATTCAATTCATGATTCTTGATTCATAATTCATGATTCAATTCATGATTCATGATTCGATTCATGATTCTTGATTCATGATTCATGATTCGATTAATGATTTATGATTCATGATTCAATTCATGATTCATGATTCATTATTCATGATTCGATTCATGATTCATGATTCGATTCATGATTCATGATTCATGATTCAATTCATGATTCTTGATTCATGATTCTTGATTCTTGATTCATGATTCATGATTCAATTCATGATTCTTGATTCTTGATTCATGATTCATGATTCGATTCATGATTCATGATTCATGATTCATATTTTATGATTCAATTCATGATTCATGATTCATGATTCATGATTCCTGATTCATGATTCATGATTCGATTCATGATTCATGATTTATGATTCAATTCATGATTCATGATTCATGATTCAATTCATGATTCATAATTCATGATTCATGATTCAATTCATGATTCATAATTCATGATTTGATTCATGATACATGATTCAATTCATGATTCATGATTCTTGATTTATGATTCGATTCATGATTCAATTCATGATTCATGATTCATGAATTAATTCATGATTCATGATTCATGATTCAATGCATAATTCATGATTCATGAATTAATTCATGATTCATGATTCAATGCATGATTCATGATTCATGATTCATGATTCGATTCATGATTCGATTCATGATTCATGATTCATGATTAATAATTTGATTCATGATTCATGATTCATGATTCAATTCATTATTCATGATTCATGATTCAATTCATTATTCAATTCATGATTCAATTCATGATTCATAATTCATGATTCATGATTCAATTCATGATTCATGATTCATGATTCATGATTCAATTCATGATTTATGATTTAATTCATGATTCAATTCATGATTCATGATTCAATTTATGATTCATGAATTATGATTCACTTCATGATTCATGATTCAATTCATGATTCGATTCATGATTCATGATTTATGATTCAATTCATGATTCATAATTCATGATTCATGATTCATGATTAATGATTTGATTCATGATTCATGATTCATGATATATGATTCATGATTCGATTCATGATTCATGATTTATGATTCAATTCATAATTCATGATTCATTATTCGATTCATGATTCATGATTTATGATTCAATTCATGATTCATGATTCATGATTCATGATTCAATTCATGATTCATGATTCAATTCATGATTCGTGATTCGATTCATGATTCATGATTCATGATTCATGATTCATGATTCATGATTCATGATTCGATTCATGATTCATGATTCATGATTCAATTCATGATTCATGATTCATGATTATATTCATGATTCATGATTTATGATTCAATTCATGATTCATGATTCATGATTCATGAGTCAATTCATGATTCATGATTCAATTCATGATTCATGATTCAAGATTCATGATACATGATTCAATTCATGATTCATGATTCGATTTATGATTCATGATTCATGATTCAATTCATGATTCATGATTCATGATTCAATTCATGATTCATGATTCATGATTATATTCATGATTCATGATTTATGATTCAATTCATGATTTATGATTCATGATTCATGATTCAATTCATGATTCATGATTCAATTCATGATTCATGATTCAAGATTCATGATACATGATTCAATTCATGATTCATGATTCGATTTATGATTCATGATTCATGATTCAATTCATGATTCATGATTCATGATTCAATTCATTATTCATGATTCGATTCATGATTCATGATTTAATTCACGATTCATGATTCAATTCATTATTCAATTCATGATTCATGACTCATGATTCAATTCATGATTTATAATTCATGATTCAATTCATGATTCATAATTTATGATTCATGATTCAATTCATGATTCATGATTCATGATTCATGATTCAATTCATGATTCATGATTCAATTAATGATTCATGATTCGTGATTCATGATTCATGATTCATGATTCAATTCATGATTCATGATTCAATTCATGATTCATAATTCATGATTCAATTCATGATTCATAATTCATGATTCATGATTCAATTCATGATTCATGATTCAATTCATGATTCATGATTCATGATTCATGATTCATGAATCATGATTCATGATTCATGAATCATGATTCAATTCATGATTCATGATTCAATTCATGATTCATAATTCATGATTCAAGATTCAATTAAAGATTCAAGAATCAAGATTCATGATTCATGATTCAATTAATGATTCATGATTCATGATTCGAATCCTGATTCAATTCATGATTCATTATTCGATTCATGATTCATGATTTATGATTCAATTCATGATTCATGATTCATGATTCATGATTCAATTCATGATTCATAATTCATGATTCATGATTCAATTCATGATTCATAATTCATGATTCATGATTTGATTCATGATACATGATTCAATTCATGATTCATGATTCTTGATTTATGATTCGATTCATAATTCAATTCATGATTCATGATTCATGAATTAATTCATGATTCATGATTCTTGATTTATGATTCGATTCATGATTCATGATTCATGATTCGATTCATGATTCATGATTCGATTCATGATTCATGATTCATGATTAATAATTTGATTCATGATTCATGATTCATGATTCAATTCATTATTCATGATTCGATTCATGATTCATGATTCATGATTCAATTCATTATTCATGATTCATGATTCAATTCATTATTCAATTCATGATTCATGATTCATGATTCAATTCATGATTCATAATTCATGATTCAATTCATGATTCATAATTCATGATTCATGATTCAATTCATGATTCATGATTCATGATTCATGATTCAATTCATGATTTATGATTTAATTCATGATTCAATTCATGATTCATAATTCATGATTCATGATTCAATTCATGATTCATGATTCATGATTCATGATTCAATTCATGATTTATGATTTAATTCATGATTCAATTCATGATTCATGATTCAATTTATGATTCATAAATTATGATTCACTTCATGATTCATGATTCAATTCATGATTCGATTCATGATTCATGATTTATGATTCAATTCATGATTCATGATTCATGATTAATGATTTGATTCATGATTCATGATTCATGATTCATGATTCATGATTCGATTCATGATTCATGATTTATGATTCAATTCATGATTCATAATTCGATTCATGATTCATGATTTATGATTCAATTCATGATTCATGATTCATGATTCATGATTCAATTCATGATTCATGATTCAATTCATGATTCGATTCATGATTCATGATTCAATTCATGATTCATGATTCATGATTATATTCATGATTCATGATTTATGATTCAATTCATGATTCATGATTCATGATTCATGATTCAATTCATGATTCATGATTCAATTCATGATTCATGATTCAAGATTCATGATTCATGATTCATGATTCAATTCATGATTCATGATTCATGATTCAATTCATTATTCATGATTCGATTCATGATTCATGATTCATGATTTAATTCACGATTCATGATTCAATTCATTATTCAATTCATGATTCATGACTCATGATTCAATTCATGATTTATAATTCATGATTCAATTCATGATTCATAATTTATGATTCATGATTCAATTCATGATTCATGATTCATGATTCATGATTCAATTCATGATTCATGATTCAATTAATGATTCATGATTCGTGATTCATGATTCATGATTCATGATTCAATTCATGATTCATGATTCAATTCATGATTCATAATTCATGATTCAATTCATGATTCATAATTCATGATTCATGATTCAATTCATGATTCATGATTCATGATTCAATTCACGATTCATGATTCAATTCATGATTCATGATTCATGATTCATGATTCATGATTCATGAATCATGATTCAATTCATGATTCATGATTCAATTCATGATTCATAATTCATGATTCAAGATTCAATTAAAGATTCAAGAATCAAGATTCATGATTCATGATTCAATTAATCATTCATGATTCATGATTCGAATCCTGATTCAATTCATGATTCATGATTCGATTCATGATTCATGATTTATGATTCAATTCATGATTCATGATTCATGATTCAATTCATGATTCATAATTCATGATTCATGATTCAATTCATGATTCATAATTCATGATTCATGATTTGATTCATGATACATGATTCAATTCATGATTCATGATTCTTGATTTATGATTCGATTCATGATTCAATTCATGATTCATGATTCATGAATTAATTCATGATTCATGATTCCATTCATGATTCATGATTCATGATTCAATTCATTGTTCAATTCATGATTCATGATTCATGATTCAATTCATGATTCATAATTCATGATTCAATTCATGATTCATAATTCATGATTCATGATTTAATTCATGATTCATGATTCATGATTCATGATTCAATTCATGATTTATGATTTAATTCATGATTCAATTCATGATTCATGATTCAATTTATGATTCATGAATTATGATTCACTTCATGATTCATGATTCAATTCATGATTCGATTCATGATTCATGATTTATGATTAAATTCATGATTCATAATTCATGATTCATGATTCATGATTCATGATTTGATTCATGATTCAATTCATGATTCATGATTCATGATTATATTCATGATTCATGATTTATGATTCAATTCATGATTCATGATTCATGATTCATGATTCAATTCATGATTCATGATTCAATTCATGATTCATGATTCAAGATTCATGATTCATGATTCATGATTCAATTCATGATTCATGATTCATGATTCAATTCATTATTCATGATTCGATTCATGATTCATGATTCATGATTTAATTCACGATTCATGATTCAATTCATTATTCAATTCATGATTCATGACTCATGATTCAATTCATGATTTAATTCACGATTCATGATTCAATTCATTATTCAATTCATGATTCATGACTCATGATTCAATTCATGATTTATAATTCATGATTCAATTCATGATTCATAATTTATGATTCATGATTCAATTCATGATTCATGATTCATGATTCATGATTCATGATTCAATTCATGATTCATGATTCAATTAATGATTCATGATTCGTGATTCATGATTCATGATTCATGATTCATGATTCATGATTCAATTCATGATTCATGATTCATGATTCAATTCATGATTCATTATTCAATTCATGATTCATGATTCATGATTCATGATTCATGAATCATGATTCAATTCATGATTCATGATTCAATTCATGATTCATAATTCATGATTCAAGATTCAATTAAAGATTCAAGAATCAAGATTCATGATTCATGATTCAATTAATGATTCATGATTCATGATTCGAATCCTGATTCAATTCATGATTCATGATTCGATTCATGATTCATGATTTATGATTCAATTCATGATTCATGATTCATGATTCATGATTCAATTCATGATTCATAATTCATGATTCATGATTCAATTCATGATTCATAATTCATGATTCATGATTTGATTCATGATACATGATTCAATTCATGATTCATGATTCTTGATTTATGATTCGATTCATGATTCAATTCATGATTCATGATTCATGAATTAATTCATGATTCATGATTCATGATTACATTCATGATTCATGATTCATGATTCAATTCATTGTTCAATTCATGATTCATGATTCAATTCATGATTCATAATTCATGATTCAATTCATGATTCATAATTCATGATTCATGATTCAATTCATGATTCATGATTCATGATTCATGATTCAATTCATGATTTATGATTTAATTCATGATTCAATTCATGATTCATGATTCAATTTATGATTCATGAATTATGATTCACTTCATGATTCATGATTCAATTCATGATTCGATTCATGATTCATGATTTATGATTAAATTCATGATTCATAATTCATGATTCATGATTCATGATTAATGATTTGATTCATGATTCAATTCATGATTCATGATTCATGATTATATTCATGATTCATGATTTATGATTCAATTCATGATTCATGATTCATGATTCATGATTCAATTCATGATTCATGATTCAAGATTCATGATTCATGATTCATGATTCAATTCATGATTCATGATTCATGATTCAATTCATTATTCATGATTCGATTCATGATTCATGATTCATGATTTAATTCACGATTCATGATTCAATTCATTATTCAATTCATGATTCATGACTCATGATTCAATTCATGATTTATAATTCATGATTCAATTCATGATTCATAATTTATGATTCATGATTCAATTCATGATTCATGATTCATGATTCATGATTCAATTCATGATTCATGATTCAATTAATGATTCATGATTCGTGATTCATGATTCATGATTCATGATTCAATTCATGATTCATGATTTAATTCATGATTCATAATTCATGATTCAATTCATGATTCATAATTCATGATTCATGATTCAATTCATGATTCATGATTCATGATTCATGATTCAATTCATGATTCATGATTCAATTCATGATTCATGATTCATGATTCATGATTCATGATTCATGAATCATGATTCAATTCATGATTCATGATTCATGAATCATGATTCAATTCATGATTCATGATTCAATTCATGATTCATAATTCATGATTCAAGATTCAATTAAAGATTCAAGAATCAAGATTCATGATTCATGATTCAATTAATGATTCATGATTCATGATTCGAATCCTGATTCAATTCATGATTCATGATTCGATTCATGATTCATGATTTATGATTCAATTCATGATTCATGATTCATGATTCATGATTCAATTCATGATTCATAATTCATGATTCATGATTCAATTCATGATTCATAATTCATGATTCATGATTTGATTCATGATACATGATTCAATTCATGAATCATGATTCTTGATTTATGATTCGATTCATGATTCAATTCATGATTCATGATTCATGAATTAATTCATGATTCATGATTCATGATTCCATTCATGATTCATGATTCATGATTCAATTCATTGTTCAATTCATGATTCATGATTCATGATTCAATTCATGATTCATAATTCATGATTCAATTCATGATTCATAATTCATGATTCATGATTCAATTCATGATTCATGATTCATGATTCAATTCATGATTTATGATTTAATTCATGATTCAATTCATGATTCATGATTCAATTTATGATTCATGAATTATGATTCACTTCATGATTCATGATTCAATTCATGATTCGATTCATGATTCATGATTTATGATTAAATTCATGATTCATAATTCATGATTCATGATTCATGATTAATGATTTGATTCATGATTCATGATTCATGATTCATGATTCATGATTCGATTCATGATTCATGATTTATGATTCAATTCATAATTCATGATTCATTATTCGATTCATGATTCAATTCATGATTCATGATTCATGATTCGATTCATGATTCATGATTTATGATTCAATTCATGATTCATGATTCATGATTCATGATTCAATTCATGATTCATGATTCAATTCATGATTCATGATTCATGATTCAAGATTCATGATTCATGATTCAATTCATGATTAATGATTCGATTTATGATTCATGATTCATGATTCAATTCATGATTCATGATTCATGATTCAATTCATTATTCAATTCATGATTCATGATTCATGATTCAATTCATTATTCATGATTCGATTCATGATTCATGATTCATGATTTAATTCACGATTCATGATTCAATTCATTATTCAATTCATGATTCATGACTCATGATTCAATTCATGATTTATAATTCATGATTCAATTCATGATTCATAATTTATGATTCATGATTCAATTCATGATTCATGATTCATGATTCATGATTCAATTCATGATTCATGATTCAATTAATGATTCATGATTCGTGATTCATGATTCATGATTCATGATTCAATTCATGATTCATGATTCAATTCATGATTCATAATTCATGATTCAATTCATGATTCATAATTCATGATTCATGATTCAATTCATGATTCATGATTCATGATTCATGATTCAATTCATGATTCATGATTCAATTCATGATTCATGATTCATGATTCATGATTCATGAATCATGATTCAATTCATGATTCATGATTCAATTCATGATTCATAATTCATGATTCATGATTCATGATTAATGATTTGATTCATGATTCATGATTCATGATTCATGATTCATGATTCGATTCATGATTCATGATTTATGATTCAATTCATAATTCATGATTCATTATTCGATTCATGATTCGATTCATGATTCATGATTCATGATTCGATTCATGATTCATGATTTATGATTCAATTCATGATTCATGATTCATGATTCATGATTCAATTCATGATTCATGATTCAATTCATGATTCATGATTCATGATTCAAGATTCATGATTCATGATTCAATTCATGATTAATGATTCGATTTATGATTCATGATTCATGATTCAATTCATGATTCATGATTCATGATTCAATTCATTATTCATGATTCGATTCATGATTCATGATTCATGATTTAATTCACGATTCATGATTCATGATTCAATTCATTATTCAATTCATGATTCATGACTCATGATTCAATTCATGATTTATAGTTCATGATTCAATTCATGATTCATAATTCATGATTCATGATTCAATTCATGATTCATGATTCATGATTCAATTCATGATTCATGATTCAATTCATGATTCATGATTCGTGATTCATGATTCATGATTCATGATTCAATTCATGATTCATGATTCAATTCATGATTCATAATTCATGATTCAATTCATGATTCATAATTCATGATTCATGATTCAATTCATGATTCATGATTCATGATTCATGATTCAATTCATGATTCATGATTCAATTCATGATTCATGATTCATGATTCATGATTCATGATTCAATTCATGATTCATGATTCAATTCATGATTCATGATTCATGATTCAAGATTCATGATTCATGATTCAAGATTCAATTAAAGATTCAAGAATCAAGATTCATGATTCATGATTCAATTAATGATTCATGATTCATGATTCGAATCCTGATTCAATTCATGATTCATGATTCGATTTATGATTCATGATTCATGATTTGATTTATGATTCATGATTCATGATTTGATTCATGATTCATGATTCAATTCATGATTCATGATTCATGATTTAATTCATGATTAATGATTCATGATTCATGATTCAATTAATGATTCATGATTCATGATTCAATTCATGATTCATGATTCATGATTTATGATTCATGATTCGATTCATGATTCATGATTTATGATTTAATTCATGATTCAATTCATGATTCTTGATTCATAATTCATGATTCAATTCATGATTCATGATTCGATTCATGATTCTTGATTCATGATTTATGATTCGATTAATGATTTATGATTCATGATTCAATTCATGATTCATGATTCATTATTCATGATTCGATTCATGATTCATGATTCGATTCATGATTCATGATTCATGATTTAATTCATGATTAATGATTCATGATTCATGATTCAATTAATGATTCATGATTCATTATTCAATTCATGATTCATGATTCATGATTTATGATTCATGATTCGATTCATGATTCATGATTCATGATTCAATTCATGATTCAATTCATGATTCATGATTCTTGATTCATGATTCAATTCATAATTATTGAATTCATGATTCATGATTCAATTTATGTTTCATGATTCATGATTAATGATTTAATTCATGATTCATGATTCATGATGCAATTCATTATTCAATTCATGATTCATGATTCATGATTAATGATTCAATTCATGATTCATGATTCATGATTCGATTCATGATTCATGATTCATGATTCAATTCATGATTCATTAATCTTGATTCATGATTCAATTCATTATTCATGATTCATGATTCAATTTATTATTATTGAATTCATGATTCATGATTCATGATTCAATTTATGTTTCATGATTCATGATTCATGATTTTATTCATGATTCATAATTCATGATTCAATTCATGATTCATAATTCATGATTCATGATTCAATTCATGATTCATGATTCATGATTCATGATTCAATTCATGATTTATGATAGAATTCATGATTTAATTCATGATTTAATTCATGATTCATGATTCATGATTCATGATTCGATTCATGATTCATGATTCATGATTCGATTCATAATTCTTGATTCAATTCATGATTCATGATTCATGATTCGATTCATGATTCATGATTCATGATTCAATTCATGATTCATGATTCATGATTCGATTCATGATTATTAGTTCATGTTTCATGATTCAATTCATTATTCATGATTCATGATTTAATTCATAATTCATAATTTATTATTCATGATTCAATTCATGATTCATGATTCATGATTCAATTCATGATTCATGATTTGATTCTTGATTCATGATTCAAGATTCGATTCATGATTAATGATTCAATTCATGATTCATGATTCATGATTCAATTCATGATTCATGATTCAATTCATGATTCATGATTCAATTCATGATTCATGATTCATGATTCTTTATTCATGATTCGATTCATGATTCATGATTCAATTCATGATTCATGATTCATGATTCAATTCATGATTCTTGATTCATGATTCAAGATTCAAAACATGATTCATGATTCGATTCATGATTCTTGATTCATGATTCATAATTCATGATTCGATTCATGATTCATGATTCATGATTCAATTCATGATTCTTGATTCATGATTCAAGATTCATGATTCGATTCATGATTCTTGATTCATGATTCATGATTCATGATTCAATTCATGATTCATGATTCAATTCATGATTCATGATTCAATTCATAATTCATGAGTCGATTCATGATTCATGATTCAATTCATGATTCATGATTCAATTCATGATTCATGATTCAATTCATGATTTAATTCATGATTTATGATTCATGATTCATGATTCAATTCATGATTCATGATTCATGATTCAATTCATGATTCAATTCATGATTCATTATTCATAATTCAACTCATTATTCATGATTTGATTCATGATTCATGATTCATGATTCAATTTATGATTCATGATTCATGATTCAATTCATAATTCATGAGTAGATTCATGATTCATGATTCAATTCATAATTCATGAGTAGATTCATGATTCATGATTCAATTCATGATTCATGATTCATGATTCATGATTCTTGATTTATGATTCGATTCATGATTCAATTCATGATTCATGATTCATGATTTAATTCATGATTCATGATTCAATTCATGATTCATGATTCATGATTCGATTCATAATTCATGATTCATGATTAATAATTTGATTCATGATTCATGATTTAATTCATGATTCATGATTCATGATTCATGATTCATGATTCAATTCATGAATCATGATTCAATTCATGATTCATGATTCATGATTCGTGATTCATGATTCAATTCATGATTCATGATTCGATTTATGATTCATGATTCAATTCATGGTTCATGATTCATGATTCATGATTAAATTCATGATTCATGATTCATGATTCGATTAATGATTCATGATTCAATTCATGATTCATGATTCATGATTCGATTCATGATTCATGATTCATGATTCATGATTCGATTCATGATTCAATTCATGATTCTTGATTCATGATTCATGATTCGATTAATGATTCATGATTCATGATTCAAATTATGATTCATGATTCATGATTCATTATTCATGATTCGATTCATGATTCATGATTCATGATTCAATTCATGATTCTTGATTCATGATTCATTATTCATGATTCGATTCATGATTCATGATTGAATTCATGATTCATGATTCAATTCATAATTCATGAGTAGATTCATGATTCTTGATTTATGATTCGATTCATGATTCAATTCATGATTCATGATTTGATTCATGATACATGATTCAATTCATGATTCATGATTCATGATTCATGATTCTTGATTTATGATTCAATTCATGATTCAATTCATGATTCATGATTCATGATTTAATTCATGATTCATGATTCATGATTCAATTCATGATTCATGATTCATGATTCATGATTCGATTCATGATTCATGATTCATGATTAATAATTTGATTCATGATTCATGATTCAATTCATGATTCATGATTCATGATTTATGATTCGATTCATGATTCAATTCATGATTCATGATTTGATTCATGATACATGATTCAATTCATGATTCATGATTCATGATTCATGATTCTTGATTTATGATTCAATTCAAGATTCAATTCATTATTCATGATTCATGATTTAATTCATGATTCATGATTCATGATTCAATTCATGATTCATGATTCATGATTCATGATTCGATTCATGATTCATGATTCATGATTAATAATTTGATTCATGAATCATGATTCAATTCATGATTCATGATTCATGATTCATGATTTATGATTCGATTCATGATTCATGATTCAATTTATGATTCATGATTCATGATTCATGATTCAAATCATGAATCATGATTCAATTCATGATTCATGATTCATGATTCATGATTCATGATTCAATTCATGATTCATGATTCGATTTATGATTCATGATTCAATTCATGTTTCATGATTCATGATTCATGATTCAATTCATGATTCATGATTCGATTAATGATTCATGATTCAATTCATGATTCATGATTCATGATTCGATTCATGATTCAATTCAAGATTCTTGATTCATGAATCATGATTCGATTAATGATTCATGATTCATGATTCAAATTATGATTCATGATTCATGATTCATTGTTCATGATTCGATTCATGATTCATGATTCGATTAATGATTCATGATTCATGATTCAATTCATGATTCTTGATTCATGATTCAAGATTCAATTCATGATTCATGATTCGATACATGATTCTTGATTCATGATTCATGATTCGATTCATGATTCATGATTCATGATTCAATTCATGATTCATGATTTATGATTCAAATCATGATTCATGATTTATGATTCATGATTCGATTTATGATTCATTATTCAATTCATGATTCATGATTCATGATTCATGATTCAATTCGTAATTCATGATTCATGATTGAATTCATGATTCATTATTCATGATTCAATTTATGATTCATGCTTCAATTCATGATTCAATTCATGATCCATGATTCAATTCATGACTCAATTCATGATTCATGATTCATGATTTATGATTCAATTCATGATTCATAATTCATGATTCATGATTCAATTCATGATTCATAATTCATGATTCATGATTCGATTCATGATTTATGATTCATGATTCATAATTCGATTCATGATTTATGATTAATGATTCAATTCATGATTCATTATTCATGATTCGATTTATAATTTATGATTCATGATTCGATTCATGATTCATGATTCAATTCATGATTCATGATTCGTGATTCATTATTCATGATTCGATTCATTATTCATGATTCGATTCATGATTCATGATTCATGATTCATGATTCATGATTCGATTCATGATTCATGATTCGATTCATGATTCATGATTCATGATTAATGATTTGTTTCATGATTCAAGATTCATGATTCAATTCATGATTCATGATTCATGATTCATGATTCATGATTCATGATTCGATTCATGATTCATGATTTATGATTCAATTTATAATGCATGATTTATGATTCGATTCATGATTCTTGATTCAATTTATGATTCATGATTCATGATTCGATTCATGATTCATGATTTATGATTCAATTCATGATTCATGATTCAGTATTCAATTCATGATTCATGATTCAATTCATGATTCATGATTCAAGATTAATGATTCATGATTCATGATTTGATTTATGATTCATGATTCATGATTCAAGTCATTATTCATGATTCATGTTTCATGATTCAATTCATGATTCATGATTCATGATTCAATTCATGATTCATGATTCGATTCATGATTCAATTCATGATTCTTGATTCATGATTCATGATTCAATTCATGAATTATGATTCGATTCATGATTCTTGATTCATGATTCATGATTCGATTAATGATTCATGATTCAATTTATGATTCATGATTTATGATTCATTACTCATGATTCGATTCATGATTTGATTCATGATTCAATTCATGATTCTTGATTTATGATTCAAGATTCAATTTATGATTCATGATTCGATTCATGATTCTTGATTCATGATTCATGATTCGATTCATGAATTATGATTCAATTCATGATTCATGATTCGTGATTCATTATTCATGATTCGATTCATGATTCAATTCATGATTCATGATTCAATTCATGATTCATGATTCGTGATTCAATTCATGATTCATTATTCATAATTCAATTCATGATTCATGATTTGATTCATGATTCATGATTCATGATTCAATTTATGATTCATGATTCATGATTCAATTCATGATTCATGATTCATGATTCAATTCATGATTCTTGATTCATGATTCATGATTCATGATTCAATTCATGATTCATGATTCAATTCATGATTCATAATTCATGATTCATGATTAAATTCATGATTCGATTCATGATTCAATTCATGATTCATGATTCGATTCATGATTCATGATTCATGATTTATGATTCATGATTCGATTCATGATTCATGATTCATGGTTTAATTCATGATTCATGATTCATGATTCAATTAATGATTCATGATTCATGATTCATGATTCATGATTCGATTCATGATTCATGATTCATGATTAATGATTTGATTCATGATTCAAGATTTATGATTCAATTCATAATTCAGGATTCGTGATTCATTATTCATGATTCGATTCATGATTCAATTCATGATTCATGATTCAATTCATGATTCATGATTCGTGATTCAATTCATGATTCATTATTCATAATTCAATTCATGATTCATGATTTGATTCATGATTCATGATTCATGATTCAATTCATGATTCATGATTCGATTCATGATTCATGATTCATGATTAATGATTTGATTCATGATTCATGATTCATGATTCATGATTCGATTCATGATTCATGATTCAATTTATGATTCATGATTCATGATTCATGATTCAAATCATGAATCATGATTCAATTCATGATTCATGATTCATGATTCATGATTCATGATTCAATTCATGATTCATGATTCGATTTATGATTCATGATTCAATTCATGTTTCATGATTCATGATTCATGATTCAATTCATGATTCATGATTCGATTAATGATTCATGATTCAATTCATGATTCATGATTCATGATTCGATTCATGATTCAATTCAAGATTCTTGATTCATGAATCATGATTCGATTAATGATTCATGATTCATGATTCAAATTATGATTCATGATTCATGATTCATTATTCATGATTCGATTCATGATTCATGATTCGATTAATGATTCATGATTCATGATTCAATCATGATTCTTGATTCATGATTCAAGATTCAATTCATTGATTCATGATTCGATACATGATTCTTGATTCATGATTCATGATTCTGATTCATGATTCATGATTCATGATTCAATTCATGATTCATGATTTATGATTCAAATCATGATTCATGATTTATGATTCATGATTCGATTTATGATTCATTATTCAATTCATGATTCATGATTCATGATTCATGATTCAATTCGTAATTCATGATTCATGATTCAATTCATGATTCATTATTCATGATTCAATTTATGATTCATGCTTCAATTCATGATTCAATTCATGATCCATGATTCAATTCATGACTCAATTCATGATCATGATTCATGATTTATGATTCAATTCATGATTCATAATTCATGATTCATGATTCAATTCATGATTCATAATTCATGATTCATGATTCGATTCATGATTTATGATTCATGATTCATAATTCGATTCATGATTTATGATTAATGATTCAATTCATGATTCATTATTCATGATTCGATTTATAATTTATGATTCATGATTCGATTCATGATTCATGATTCAATTCATGATTCATGATTCGTGATTCATTATTCATGATTCGATTCATTATTCATGATTCGATTCATGATTCATGATTCATGATTCATGATTCATGATTCGATTCATGATTCATGATTCGATTCATGATTCATGATTCATGATTAATGATTTGTTTCATGATTCAAGATTCATGATTCAATTCATGATTCATGATTCATGATTCATGATTCATGATTCATGATTCGATTCATGATTCATGATTTATGATTCAATTTATAATGCATGATTTATGATTCGATTCATGATTCTTGATTCAATTTATGATTCATGATTCATGATTCGATTCATGATTCATGATTTATGATTCAATTCATGATTCATGATTCAGTATTCAATTCATGATTCATGATTCAATTCATGATTCATGATTCAAGATTAATGATTCATGATTCATGATTTGATTTATGATTCATGATTCATGATTCAAGTCATTATTCATGATTCATGTTTCATGATTCAATTCATGATTCATGATTCATGATTCAATTCATGATTCATGATTCGATTCATGATTCAATTCATGATTCTTGATTCATGATTCATGATTCAATTCATGAATTATGATTCGATTCATGATTCTTGATTCATGATTCATGATTCGATTAATGATTCATGATTCAATTTATGATTCATGATTTATGATTCATTACTCATGATTCGATTCATGATTTGATTCATGATTCAATTCATGATTCTTGATTTATGATTCAAGATTCAATTTATGATTCATGATTCGATTCATGATTCTTGATTCATGATTCATGATTCGATTCATGAATTATGATTCAATTCATGATTCATGATTCGTGATTCATTATTCATGATTCGATTCATGATTCAATTCATGATTCATGATTCAATTCATGATTCATGATTCGTGATTCAATTCATGATTCATTATTCATAATTCAATTCATGATTCATGATTTGATTCATGATTCATGATTCATGATTCAATTCATGATTCATGATTCATGATTCAATTCATGATTCTTGATTCATGATTCATGATTCATGATTCAATTCATGATTCATGATTCAATTCATGATTCATAATTCATGATTCATGATTAAATTCATGATTCGATTCATGATTCAATTCATGATTCATGATTCGATTCATGATTCATGATTCATGATTTATGATTCATGATTCGATTCATGATTCATGATTCATGGTTTAATTCATGATTCATGATTCATGATTCAATTAATGAGTCATGATTCATGATTCATGATTCATGATTCGATTCATGATTCATGATTCATGATTAATGATTTGATTCATGATTCAAGATTTATGATTCAATTCATAATTCAGGATTCGTGATTCATTATTCATGATTCGATTCATGATTCAATTCATGATTCATGATTCAATTCATGATTCATGATTCGTGATTCAATTCATGATTCATTATTCATAATTCAATTCATGATTCATGATTTGATTCATGATTCATGATTCATGATTCAATTTATGATTCATGATTCATGATTCAATTCATGATTCATGATTCGATTCATGATTCATGATTCATGATTAATGATTTGATTCATGATTCATGATTCATGATTCATGATTTATGATTCGATTCATGATTCATGATTCAATTTATGATTCATGATTCATGATTCATGATTCAAATCATGAATCATGATTCAATTCATGATTCATGATTCATGATTCATGATTCATGATTCAATTCATGATTCATGATTCGATTTATGATTCATGATTCAATTCATGTTTCATGATTCATGATTCATGATTCAATTCATGATTCATGATTCGATTAATGATTCATGATTCAATTCATGATTCATGATTCATGATTCGATTCATGATTCAATTCAAGATTCTTGATTCATGAATCATGATTCGATTAATGATTCATGATTCATGATTCAAATTATGATTCATGATTCATGATTCATTATTCATGATTCGATTCATGATTCATGATTCGATTAATGATTCATGATTCATGATTCAATTCATGATTCTTGATTCATGATTCAAGATTCAATTCATGATTCATGATTCGATACATGATTCTTGATTCATGATTCATGATTCGATTCATGATTCATGATTCATGATTCAATTCATGATTCATGATTTATGATTCAAATCATGATTCATGATTTATGATTCATGATTCGATTTATGATTCATTATTCAATTCATGATTCATGATTTATGATTCAATTCGTAATTCATGATTCATGATTCAATTCATGATTCATTATTCATGATTCAATTTATGATTCATGATTCAATTCATGATTCAATTCATGATCCATGATTCAATTCATGACTCAATTCATGATTCATGATTCATGATTTATGATTCAATTCATGATTCATAATTCATGATTCATGATTCAATTCATGATTCATAATTCATGATTCATGATTCGATTCATGATTTATGATTCATGATTCATAATTCGATTCATGATTTATGATTAATGATTCAATTCATGATTCATTATTCATGATTCGATTTATAATTTATGATTCATGATTCGATTCATGATTCATGATTCAATTCATGATTCATGATTCGTGATTCATTATTCATGATTCGATTCATTATTCATGATTCGATTCATGATTCATGATTCATGATTCGATTCATGATTCATGATTCGATTCATGATTCATGATTCATGATTAATGATTTGTTTCATGATTCAAGATTCATGATTCAATTCATGATTCATGATTCATGATTCATGATTCATGATTCATGATTCGATTCATGATTCATGATTTATGATTCAATTTATAATGCATGATTTATGATTCGATTCATGATTCATGATTCGATTCATGATTCATGATTCATGATTAATGATTTGTTTCATGATTCAAGATTTATGATTCAATTCATAATTCAGGATTCGTGATTCATTATTCATGATTCGATTCATGATTCAATTCATGATTCATGATTCAATTCATGATTCATGATTCGTGATTCAATTCATGATTCATTATTCATAATTCAATTCATGATTCATGATTTGATTCATGATTCATGATTCATGATTCAATTTATGATTCATGATTCATGATTCAATTCATGATTCATGATTCGATTCATGATTCATGATTCATGATTAATGATTTGATTCATGATTCATGATTCATGATTCATGATTTATGATTCGATTCATGATTCATGATTCAATTTATGATTCATGATTCATGATTCATGATTCAAATCATGAATCATGATTCAATTCATGATTCATGATTCATGATTCATGATTCATGATTCAATTCATGATTCATGATTCGATTTATGATTCATGATTCAATTCATGTTTCATGATTCATGATTCATGATTCAATTCATGATTCATGATTCGATTAATGATTCATGATTCAATTCATGATTCATGATTCATGATTCGATTCATGATTCAATTCAAGATTCTTGATTCATGAATCATGATTCGATTAATGATTCATGATTCATGATTCAAATTATGATTCATGATTCATGATTCATTATTCATGATTCGATTCATGATTCATGATTCGATTAATGATTCATGATTCATGATTCAATTCATGATTCTTGATTCATGATTCAAGATTCAATTCATGATTCATGATTCGATACATGATTCTTGATTCATGATTCATGATTCGATTCATGATTCATGATTCATGATTCAATTCATGATTCATGATTTATGATTCAAATCATGATTCATGATTTATGATTCATGATTCGATTTATGATTCATTATTCAATTCATGATTCATGATTTATGATTCAATTCGTAATTCATGATTCATGATTCAATTCATGATTCATTATTCATGATTCAATTTATGATTCATGATTCAATTCATGATTCAATTCATGATCCATGATTCAATTCATGACTCAATTCATGATTCATGATTCATGATTTATGATTCAATTCATGATTCATAATTCATGATTCATGATTCAATTCATGATTCATAATTCATGATTCATGATTCGATTCATGATTTATGATTCATGATTCATAATTCGATTCATGATTTATGATTAATGATTCAATTCATGATTCATTATTCATGATTCGATTTATAATTTATGATTCATGATTCGATTCATGATTCATGATTCAATTCATGATTCATGATTCGTGATTCATTATTCATGATTCGATTCATTATTCATGATTCGATTCATGATTCATGATTCATGATTCGATTCATGATTCATGATTCGATTCATGATTCATGATTCATGATTAATGATTTGTTTCATGATTCAAGATTCATGATTCAATTCATGATTCATGATTCATGATTCATGATTCATGATTCATGATTCGATTCATGATTCATGATTTATGATTCAATTTATAATGCATGATTTATGATTCGATTCATGATTCATGATTCTTGATTCAATTTATGATTCATGATTCATGATTCGATTCATGATTCATGATTTATGATTCAATTCATGATTCATGATTCAGTATTCAATTCATGATTCATGATTCAATTCATGATTCATGATTCAAGATTAATGATTCATGATTCATGATTTGATTTATGATTCATGATTCATGATTCAAGTCATTATTCATGATTCGTGATTCATGATTCAATTCATGATTCATGATTCAATTCATGATTCATGATTCGATTCATGATTCAATTCATGATTCTTGATTCATGATTCATGATTCAATTCATGAATTATGATTCGATTCATGATTCTTGATTCATGATTCATGATTCGATTAATGATTCATGATTCAATTTATGATTCATGATTTATGATTCATTACTCATGATTCGATTCATGATTTGATTCATGATTCAATTCATGATTCTTGATTTATGATTCAAGATTCAATTTATGATTCATGATTCGATTCATGATTCTTGATTCATGATTCATGATTCGATTCATGAATTATGATTCAATTCATGATTCATGATTCGTGATTCATTATTCATGATTCGATTCATGATTCAATTCATGATTCATGATTCAATTCATGATTCATGATTCGTGATTCAATTCATGATTCATTATTCATAATTCAATTCATGATTCATGATTCAATTTATGATTCATGATTCATGATTCAATTCATGATTCATGATTCATGATTCAATTCATGATTCTTGATTCATGATTCATGATTCATGATTCAATTCATGATTCATGATTCAATTCATGATTCATAATTCATGATTCATGATTAAATTCATGATTCGATTCATGATTCAATTCATGATTCATGATTCGATTCATGATTCATGATTCATGATTTATGATTCATGATTCGATTCATGATTCATGATTCATGGTTTAATTCATGATTCATGATTCATGATTCAATTAATGATTCATGATTCATGATTCATGATTCATGATTCGATTCATGATTCATGATTCATGATTAATGATTTGATTCATGATTCAAGATTTATGATTCAATTCATAATTCAGGATTCATGATTCATGATTCGATTCATGATTCATGATTTATGATTCAATTTATAATTCATGATTCATGATTCTATTCATGATTCATGATTCATGATTCAATTTATGATTCATGATTTATGATTCATTATTCATGATTCGATTCATGATTTGATTTATGATTCAATTCATGATTCTTGATTTTTGATTCAAGATTCAATTTATGATTCATGATTCGATTCATGATTCTTGCTTCATGATTCATGATTCGATTCATGAATTATGATTCAATTCATGATTCATGATTCGTGATTCATTATTCATGATTCGATTCATGATTCAATTCATGATTCATGATTCAATTCATGATTCATGATTCAATTCATGATTCATGATTCATGATTCGATTCATGATTCATTATTCATAATTCAATTCATGATTCTTGATTCATGATTCATGATTCATGATTCAATTCATGATTCATGATTTAATTCATGATTCATAATTCATGATTCATGATTAAATTCATGATTCGATTCATGATTCAATTCATGATTCATGATTCGATTCATGATTCATGATTCATGATTTATGATTCATGATTCGATTCATAGTTCATGATTCATGGTTTAATTCATGATTCATGATTCATGATTCAATTAATGATTCATGATTCATGATTCATGATTCATGATTCGATTCATGATTCATGATTCATGATTAATGATTTGATTCATGATTCAAGATTTATGATTCAATTCATAATTCAGGATTCATGATTCATGATTCGATTCATGATTCATGATTTATGATTCAATTTATAATTCATGATTCATGATTCTATTCATGATTCATGATTCATGATTCAATTTATGATTCATGATTTATGATTCATTATTCATGATTCGATTCATGATTTGATTTATGATTCAATTCATGATTCTTGATTTTTGATTCAAGATTCAATTTATGATTCATGATTCGATTCATGATTCTTGCTTCATGATTCATGATTCGATTCATGAATTATGATTCAATTCATGATTCATGATTCGTGATTCATTATTCATGATTCGATTCATGATTCAATTCATGATTCATGATTCAATTCATGATTCATGATTCATGATTCGATTCATGATTCATTATTCATAATTCAATTCATGATTCATGATTCATGATTCAATTTATGATTCATGATTCATGATTCAATTCATGATTCATGATTCAATTCATGATTCATAATTCATGATTCATGATTAAATTCATGATTCGATTCATGATTCAATTCCTTATTCATGATTTATGATTTGATTCATGATTCATGATTCATGATTTATGATTCATGATTCGATTCATGATTCTTGATTCATGGTTTAATTCATGATTCATGATTCATGATTCGATTCATGATTCATGATTCATGATTAATGATTTGATTCATGATTCAAGATTTATGATTCAATTCATAATTCATGATTCATGATTCATGATTCATGATTCGATTCATGATTCATGATTTATGATTCAATTTATAGTTCATGATTCATGATTCGATTCAACATTCATGATTTATGATTCAATTCATGATTCGTGATTCATAATTCATGATTCAATTCATGATTCATGATTCAATTCATGATTCATGATTCAAGATTAATGATTCATGATTCATGATTAGATTTATGATTCATGATTCATGATTCAATTCATGAATCATGATTCATGATTCATGATTCAATTCATGATTCATGATTCATGATTCATGATTCGATTCATGATTTATGATTCAATTCATGATTCATGATTCAGTATTCAATTCATGATTCATGATTCAATTCATGATTCATGATTCAAGATTAATGATTCATGATTCATGATTTGATTTATGATTCATGATTCATGATTGAAGTCATTATTCATGATTCATGATTCATGATTCAATTCATGATTCATGATTCATGATTCAATTCATGATTCATGATTCGATTCATGATTCAATTCATGATTCTTGATTCATGATTCATGATTCAATTCATGATTCATGATTCGATTCATGATTCTTGATTCATGATTCATGATTCGATTAATGATTCATGATTCAATTTATGATTCATGATTTATGATTCATTACTCATGATTCGATTCATGATTTGATTCATGATTCAATTCATGATTCTTGATTTATGATTCAAGATTCAATTTATGATTCATGATTCGATTCATGATTCTTGATTCATGATTCATGATTCGATTCATGAATTATGATTCAATTCATGATTCATGATTCGTGATTCATTATTCATGATTCGATTCATGATTCATGATTCAATTCATGATTCATGATTCGTGATTCAATTCATGATTCATTATTCATAATTCAATTCATGATTCATGATTTGATTCATGATTCATGATTCATGATTCAATTTATGATTCATGATTCATGATTCAATTCATGATTCATGATTCAATTCTCAATTCTTGATTCATGATTCATGATTCATGATTCAATTCATGATTCATAATTCATGATTCATGATTAAATTCATGATTCGATTCATGATTCAATTCATGATTCATGATTCGATTCATGATTCATGATTCATGATTTATGATTCATGATTCGATTCATGATTCATGATTCATGGTTTAATTCATGATTCATGATTCATGATTCAATTAATGATTCATGATTCATGATTCATGATTCATGATTCGATTCATGATTCATGATTCATGATTAATGATTTGATTCATGATTCAAGATTTATGATTCAATTCATAATTCAGGATTCATGATTCATGATTCATGATTCGATTCATGATTCATGATTTATGATTCAATTTATAATTCATGATTCATGATTCTATTCATGATTCATGATTCATGATTCAATTTATGATTCATGATTTATGATTCATTATTCATGATTCGATTCATGATTTGATTTATGATTCAATTCATGATTCTTGATTTTTGATTCAAGATTCAATTTATGATTCATGATTCGATTCATGATTCTTGCTTCATGATTCATGATTCGATTCATGAATTATGATTCAATTCATGATTCATGATTCGTGATTCATTATTCATGATTCGATTCATGATTCAATTCATGATTTATGATTCAATTCATGATTCATGATTCAATTTATGATTCATGATTCATGATTCAATTCATGATTCATGATTCAATTCATGATTCATAATTCATGATTCATGATTAAATTCATGATTCGATTCATGATTCAATTCCTGATTCATGATTTATGATTTGATTCATGATTCATGATTCATGATTCATGATTCATGATTCGATTCATGATTCATGATTTATGATTCAATTTATAGTTCATGATTCATGATTCGATTCATGATTCTCAATTCATGATTCAATTCATGATTCATGATTCATGATTCATGATTCGATTCAACATTCATGATTTATGATTCAATTCATGATTCGTGATTCATAATTCATGATTCAATTCATGATTCATGATTCAATTCATGATTCATGATTCAAGATTAATGATTCATGATTCATGATTAGATTTATGATTCATGATTCATGATTCAATTCATGAATCATGATTCATGATTCATGATTCAATTCATGATTCATGATTCAATTCATGATTCATGATTCATGATTCATGATTCGATTCATGATTCTTGATTCGATTCATGATTCTTGATTCATGATTCATGATTCGATTAATGATTCATGATTTATGATTCATTATTCATGATTTGATTCATGATTTGATTCATGATTCATGATTCAATTCATGATTCTTGATTCATGATTCAAGATTCAATTTATGATTCATTATTCGATTCATGATTCTTGATTCATATTCCATGATTTGATTCATGAATTATGATTCAATTCATGATTCATGATTCGTGATTCATTATTCATGATTCGATTCATGATTTAATTCATGATTCATGATTCAATTCATGATTCAATTCATGATTCATGATTCATGATTCAATTCATGATTCATTATTCATAATTCAATTTATGATTCATGATTCGATTCATGATTCATGATTCAATTTATGATTCATGATTCATGATTCAATTTATGATTCATGATTCATGATTCAATTCATGATTCATGATTCATGATTAAATTCATGATTCTTGATTCATGATTCATGATTCATGATTCAATTCATGATTTATGATTCAATTCATGAATCATGATTCATGATTCGATTCATGATTCATGATTCATGATTCGATTCATGATTCATGATTCATGATTCATGATTCGATTCATGATTCATGATTCATGATTAATGATTTGTTTCATGATTCAAGATTCATGATTCAATTCATAATTCATGATTCATGATTCATGATTCATGATTGGATTCATGATTCATGATTTATGATTCAATTTATAATTCATGATTTATGATTCGATTCATGATTCAAGATTCTTGATTCAATTCATGATTCATGATTCATAATTCATGATTCGATTTATAATTCATGATTCTATTCATGATTCAAGATTCAATTCATGATTCATGATTCGATTCATGATTCTTGATTCATGATACATGATTCAATTCATAATTCAGGATTCATGATTCATGATTCGATTCATGATTCATGATTTATGATTCAATTTATAATTCATGATTCATGATTCTATTCATGATTCAAGATTCAATTCATGATTCATTGATTCGATTCATGATTCATGATTCATGATTCATGATTCGATTCATGATTCATGATTCATGATTAATGATTTGTTTCATGATTCAAGATTCATGATTCAATTCATAATTCATGATTCATGATTCATGATTCATGATTGGATTCATGATTCATGATTTATGATTCAATTTATAATTCATGATTTATGATTCGATTCATGATTCAAGATTCTTGATTCAATTCATGATTCATGATTCATAATTCATGATTCGATTTATAATTCATGATTCTATTCATGATTCAAGATTCAATTCATGATTCATGATTCGATTCATGATTCTTGATTCATGATACATGATTCAATTCATGATTCATGATTCATGATTCATGATTCATTATTCGATTCATGATTCATGATTCATGATTTAATTCATGATTCTTGATTTTGATTTCATGATTCATGATTCAATTTATGATTCATGATTCATGATTCAATTCATGATTCATGATTCATGATTCAATTCATGATTCTTGATTCATGATTCATGATTCAATTCATGATTCATGATTCGATTCATGATTCAGAATTCATGATTCATGATTAAATTCATGATTCGATTCATGATTCAATTTATGATTCATGATTCATGATTCGATTCATGATTCATGATTCATGATTAATGATTCATGATTCGATTCATGATTCATGATTCATGATTCATGATTCGATTCATGATTCATGATTCATGATTAATGATTTGTTTCATGATTCAAGATTCATGATTCAATTCAAGATCATGATTCGATTCATGATTCATGATTTATGATTCAATTTTATAATGCATGATTTATGATTCGATTCATGATTCATGATTCTTGATTCAATTTATGATTCATGATTCATGATTCGATTCATGATTCATGATTTATGATTCAATTCATGATTCATGATTCATGATTCAGTATTCAATTCATGATTCATGATTCAATTCATGATTCATGATTCAAGATTAATGATTCATGATTCATGATTTGATTTATGATTCATGATTCATGATTCAAGTCATTATTCATGATTCATGATTCATGATTCAATTCATGATTCATGATTCATGATTCAATTCATGATTCATGATTCGATTCATGATTCTTGATTCATGATTCATGATTCGATTAATGATTCATGATTCAATTATGATTCATGATTTATGATTCATTACTCATGATTCGATTCATGATTTGATTCATGATTCAATTCATGATTCTTGATTTATGATTCAAGATTCAATTTATGATTCATGATTCGATTCATGATTCTTGATTCATGATTCATGATTCGATTCATGAATTATGATTCAATTCATGATTCATGATTCGTGATTCATTATTCATGATTCGATTCATGATTCAATTCATGATTCATGATTCAATTCATGATTCATGATTCATGATTCAATTCATGATTCATTATTCATAATTCAATTCATGATTCATGATTCATGATTCAATTCATGATTTATGATTCATGATTCAATTCATGATTCTTGATTCATGATTCATGATTCATGATTCAATTCATGATTCATGATTCAATTCATGATTCATAATTCATGATTCATGATTAAATTCATGATTCGATTCATGATTCAATTCCTTATTCATGATTTATGATTTGATCATGATTCATGATTCATGATTTATGATTCATGATTCGATTCATGATTCTTGATTCATGGTTTAATTCATGATTCATGATTCATGATTCGATTCATGATTCATGATTCATGATTAATGATTTGATTCATGATTCAAGATTTATGATTCAATTCATAATTCATGATTCATGATTCATGATTCATGATTCGATTCATGATTCATGATTTATGATTCAATTTATAGTTCATGATTCATGATTCGATTCAACATTCAATGATTTATGATTCAATTCATGATTCGTGATTCATAATTCATGATTCAATTCATGATTCATGATTCAATTCATGATTCATGATTCAAGATTAATGATTCATGATTCATGATTAGATTTATGATTCATGATTCATGATTCAATTCATGAATCATGATTCATGATTCATGATTCAATTCATGATTCATGATTCATGATTCATGATTCATGATTCGATTCATGATTTATGATTCAATTCATGATTCATGATTCAGTATTCAATTCATGATTCATGATTCAATTCATGATTCATGATTCAAGATTAATGATTCATGATTCATGATTTGATTTATGATTCATGATTCATGATTGAAGTCATTATTCATGATTCATGATTCATGATTCAATTCATGATTCATGATTCATGATTCAATTCATGATTCATGATTCGATTCATGATTCAATTCATGATTCTTGATTCATGATTCATGATTCAATTCATGATTCATGATTCGATTCATGATTCTTGATTCATGATTCATGATTCGATTAATGATTCATGATTCAATTTATGATTCATGATTTATGATTCATTACTCATGATTCGATTCATGATTTGATTCATGATTCAATTCATGATTCTTGATTTATGATTCAAGATTCAATTTATGATTCATGATTCGATTCATGATTCTTGATTCATGATTCATGATTCGATTCATGAATTATGATTCAATTCATGATTCATGATTCGTGATTCATTATTCATGATTCGATTCATGATTCATGATTCAATTCATGATTCATGATTCGTGATTCAATTCATGATTCATTATTCATAATTCAATTCATGATTCATGATTTGATTCATGATTCATGATTCATGATTCAATTTATGATTCATGATTCATGATTCAATTCATGATTCATGATTCAATTCTCAATTCTTGATTCATGATTCATGATTCATGATTCAATTCATGATTCATAATTCATGATTCATGATTAAATTCATGATTCGATTCATGATTCAATTCATGATTCATGATTCGATTCATGATTCATGATTCATGATTTATGATTCATGATTCGATTCATGATTCATGATTCATGGTTTAATTCATGATTCATGATTCATGATTCAATTAATGATTCATGATTCATGATTCATGATTCATGATTCGATTCATGATTCATGATTCATGATTAATGATTTGATTCATGATTCAAGATTTATGATTCAATTCATAATTCAGGATTCATGATTCATGATTCATGATTCGATTCATGATTCATGATTTATGATTCAATTTATAATTCATGATTCATGATTCTATTCATGATTCATGATTCATGATTCAATTTATGATTCATGATTTATGATTCATTATTCAATGATTCGATTCATGATTTGATTTATGATTCAATTCATGATTCTTGATTTTTGATTCAAGATTCAATTTATGATTCATGATTCGATTCATGATTCTTGCTTCATGATTCATGATTCGATTCATGAATTATGATTCAATTCATGATTCATGATTCGTGATTCATATTCATGATTCGATTCATGATTCAATTCATGATTTATGATTCAATTCATGATTCATGATTCAATTTATGATTCATGATTCATGATTCAATTCATGATTCATGATTCAATTCATGATTCATAATTCATGATTCATGATTAAATTCATGATTCGATTCATGATTCAATTCCTGATTCATGATTTATGATTTGATTCATGATTCATGATTCATGATTCATGATTCATGATTCGATTCATGATTCATGATTTATGATTCAATTTATAGTTCATGATTCATGATTCGATTCATGATTCTCAATTCATGATTCAATTCATGATTCATGATTCATGATTCATGATTCGATTCAACATTCATGATTTATGATTCAATTCATGATTCGTGATTCATAATTCATGATTCAATTCATGATTCATGATTCAATTCATGATTCATGATTCAAGATTAATGATTCATGATTCATGATTAGATTTATGATTCATGATTCATGATTCAATTCCATGAATCATGATTCATGATTCATGATTCAATTCATGATTCATGATTCAATTCATGATTCATGATTCATGATTCATGATTCGATTCATGATTCTTGATTCGATTCATGATTCTTGATTCATGATTCATGATTCGATTAATGATTCATGATTTATGATTCATTATTCATGATTTGATTCATGATTTGATTCATGATTCATGATTCAATTCATGATTCTTGATTCATGATTCAAGATTCAATTTATGATTCATTATTCGATTCATGATTCTTGATTCATGATTCATGATTTGATTCATGAATTATGATTCAATTCATGATTCATGATTCGTGATTCATTATTCATGATTCGATTCATGATTTAATTCATGATTCATGATTCAATTCATGATTCATGATTCATGATTCAATTCATGATTCATTATTCATAATTCAATTTATGATTCATGATTCAGATTCATGATTCATGATTCAATTTATGATTCATGATTCATGATTCAATTTATGATTCATGATTCATGATTCAATTCATGATTCATGATTCATGATTAAATTCATGATTCTTGATTCATGATTCATGATTCATGATTCAATTCATGATTTATGATTCAATTCATGAATCATGATTCATGATTCGATTCATGATTCATGATTCATGATTCGATTCATGATTCATGATTCATGATTCATGATTCGATTCATGATTCATGATTCATGATTAATGATTTGTTTCATGATTCAAGATTCATGATTCAATTCATAATTCATGATTCATGATTCATGATTCATGATTGGATTCATGATTCATGATTTATGATTCAATTTATAATTCATGATTTATGATTCGATTCATGATTCAAGATTCTTGATTCAATTCATGATTCATGATTCATAATTCATGATTCGATTTATAATTCATGATTCTATTCATGATTCAAGATTCAATTCATGATTCATGATTCGATTCATGATTCTTGATTCATGATACATGATTCAATTCATAATTCAGGATTCATGATTCATGATTCGATTCATGATTCATGATTTATGATTCAATTTATAATTCATGATTCATGATTCTATTCATGATTCAAGATTCAATTCATGATTCATGATTCGATTCATGATTCATGATTCATGATTCATGATTCGATTCATGATTCATGATTCATGATTAATGATTTGTTTCATGATTCAAGATTCATGATTCAATTCATAATTCATGATTCATGATTCATGATTCATGATTGGATTCATGATTCATGATTTATGATTCAATTTATAATTCATGATTTATGATTCGATTCATGATTCAAGATTCTTGATTCAATTCATGATTCATGATTCATAATTCATGATTCGATTTATAATTCATGATTCTATTCATGATTCAAGATTCAATTCATGATTCATGATTCGATTCATGATTCTTGATTCATGATACATGATTCAATTCATGATTCATGATTCATGATTCATGATTCATTATTCGATTCATGATTCATGATTCATGATTTAATTCATGATTCTTGATTTGATTCATGATTCATGATTCAATTTATGATTCATGATTCATGATTCAATTCATGATTCATGATTCATGATTCAATTCATGATTCTTGATTCATGATTCATGATTCAATTCATGATTCATGATTCGATTCATGATTCAGAATTCATGATTCATGATTAAATTCATGATTCGATTCATGATTCAATTTATGATTCATGATTCATGATTCGATTCATGATTCATGATTCATGATTAATGATTCATGATTCGATTCATGATTCATGATTCATGATTCATGATTCGATTCATGATTCATGATTCATGATTAATGATTTGTTTCATGATTCAAGATTCATGATTCAATTCAAGATTCATGATTCGATTCATGATTCATGATTTATGATTCAATTTATAATGCATGATTTATGATTCGATTCATGATTCATGATTCTTGATTCAATTTATGATTCATGATTCATGATTCGATTCATGATTCATGATTTATGATTCAATTCATGATTCATGATTCATGATTCAGTATTCAATTCATGATTCATGATTCAATTCATGATTCATGATTCAAGATTAATGATTCATGATTCATGATTTGATTTATGATTCATGATTCATGATTCAAGTCATTATTCATGATTCATGATTCATGATTCAATTCATGATTCATGATTCATGATTCAATTCATGATTCATGATTCGATTCATGATTCTTGATTCATGATTCATGATTCGATTAATGATTCATGATTCAATTTATGATTCATGATTTATGATTCATTACTCATGATTCGATTCATGATTTGATTCATGATTCAATTCATGATTCTTGATTTATGATTCATGATTCAATTCATGATTCTTGATTCATGATTCATGATTCGATTCATGAATTATGATTCAATTCATGATTCATGATTCGTGATTCATTATTCATGATTCGATTCATGATTCAATTCATGATTCATGATTCAATTCATGATTCATGATTCATGATTCAATTCATGATTCATTATTCATAATTCAATTCATGATTCATGATTCATGATTCAATTCATGATTTATGATTCATGATTCAATTCATGATTCTTGATTCATGATTCATGATTCATGATTCAATTCATGATTCATGATTCAATTCATGATTCATAATTCATGATTCATGATTAAATTCATGATTCAATTCATGATTCATGATTCATGATTTATGATTCATGATTCGATTCATGATTCGATTCATGATTCAATTCATGATTCATGATTCATGATTCAATTCATGATTCATTATTCATAATTCAATTCATGATTCATGATTCATGATTCAATTCATGATTTATGATTCATGATTCAATTCATGATTCTTGATTCATGATTCATGATTTATGATTCAATTCATGATTCATGATTCAATTCATGATTCATAATTCATGATTCATGATTAAATTCATGATTCATAATTCATGATTCATGATTAAATTCATGATTCAATTCATGATTCATGATTCATGATTTATGATTCATGATTCGATTCATGATTCATGATTCATGATTTATGATTCATGATTCATGATTCATGATTCATGGTTTAATTCATGATTCATGATTCATGATTCGATTCATGATTCATGATTTATGATTCAATTTATAATTCATGATTCATGATTCTATTCATGATTCAAGATTCAATTCATGATTCATGATTCAATTCATGATTCATGATTCATGATTCATGATTCATTATTCGATTCATGATTCATGATTCATGATTTAATTCATGATTCTTGATTTGATTCATGATTCATGATTCAATTTATGATTCATGATTCATGATTCATGATTCATGATTCAATTCATGATTCTTGATCCATGATTCATGATTCAATTCATGATTCATGATTCAATTCATGATTCATAATTCATGATTCATGATTAAATTCATGATTCGATTCATGATTCAATTTATGATTCATGATTCATGATTTGATTCATGATTCATGATTCATGATTAATGATTTGTTTCATGATTCAAGATTCATGATTCAATTCATGATTCATGATTCATGATTCATGATTCATGATTCGATTCATGATTCATGATTTATGATTCAATTTATAATTCATGATTTATGATTCGATTCATGATTCATGATTCTTGATTCAATTCATGATTCATGATTCAATTCATGATTCATAATTCATGATTCAAGATTAATGATTCATGATTCATGATTTGATTTATGATTCATGATTCATGATTCAATTCATTATTCATGATTCATGATTCATGATTCAATTCATGATTCATGATTCATGATTCAATTCATGATTCATGATTCATGATTCATGATTCGATTCATGATTCAATTCATGATTCTTGATTCATGATTCATGATTCAATTCATGATTCATGATTTGATTCATGATTCTTGATTCATGATTCATGATTCGATTAATGATTCATGATTCAATTTATGATTCATGATTTATGATTCATTATTCATGATTCGATTCATGATTTGATTCATGATTCATGATTCGATTCATGAATTATGATTCAATTCATGATTCATGATTCGTGATTCATTATTCATGATTCGATTCATGATTCAATTCATGATTCATGATTCAATTCATGATTCATGATTCAATTTATGATTCATGATTCATGTTTTAATTCATGATTCATGATTCATGATTCAATTCATGATTCTTGATTCATGATTCATGATTCAATTCATGATTCATGATTCAATTCATGATTCATAATTCATGATTCATGATTAAATTCATGATTCGATTCATGATTCAATTCATGATTCATGATTTATGATTCGATTCATGATTCATGATTCATGATTTATGATTCATGATTCGATTCATGATTCATGATTCATGGTTTAATTCATGATTCATGATTCATGATTCAATTCATGATTCATGATTGATGATTAATGATTTGATTCATGATTCAAGATTTATGATTCAATTCATAATTTATGATTCATGATTCATGATTCATGATTCATGATTCAATTTATGATTCATGATTTATGATTCAATTTATAATTCATGATTCATGATTCGATTAATGATTCATGATTCATGATTCAATTCATGATTCATGATTCATGATTCATGATTCGATTCATGATTCATGATTTATGATTCAATTCATGATTCATGATTCAATTCATGATTCATGATTCAATTCATGATTCATGATTCAAGATTAATGATTCATGATTCATGATTAGATTTATGATTCATGATGCATGATTCAATTCATGAATCATGATTCATGATTCATGATTCAATTCATGATTCATGATTCAATTCATGATTCATGATTCATGATTCGATTCATGAATCAATTCATGATTCTTGATTCATGATTCATGATTCGATTAATGATTTATGATTTATGATTCATTATTCATGATTTGATTCAAGATTCAATTTATGATTCATGATTCGATTCATGATTCTTGATTCATGATTCATGATTCAATTCATTATTCATGATTCGATTCATGATTCATGATTCATGATTCATGATTCGATTCATGATTCATGATTCGATTCATGATTCATGATTCATGATTAATGATTTGTTTCATGATTCAAGATTCATGATTCAATTCATGATTCATGATTCATGATTCATGATTCATGATTCGATTCATGATTCATGATTTATGATTCAATATATAATGCATGATTTATGATTCGATTCATGATTCATGATTCTTGATTCAATTTATGATTCATGATTCATGATTCGATTCATGATTCATGATTTATGATTCAATTCATGATTCATGATTCATGATTCAGTATTCAATTCATGATTCATGATTCAATTCATGATTCATGATTCAAGATTAATGATTCATGATTCATGATTTGATTCATGATTCATGATTCATGATTCAAGTCATTATTCATGATTCATGATTCATGATTCAATTCATGATTCATGATTCATGATTCAATTCATGATTCATGATTCGATTCATGATTCAATTCATGATTCTTGATTCATGATTCATGATTCAATTCATGATTCATGATTCGATTCATGATTCTTGATTCATGATTCATGATTTGATTAATGATTCATGATTCAATTTATGATTCATGATTTATGATTCATTACTCATGATTCGATTCATGATTTGATTCATGATTCAATTCATGATTCTTGATTTATGATTCAAGATTCAATTTATGATTCATGATTCGATTCATGATTCTTCATTCATGATTCATGATTCGATTCATGAATTATGATTCAATTCATGATTCATGATTAGTGATTCATTATTCATGATTCGATTCATGATTCAATTCATGATTCATGATTCAATTCATGATTCATGATTCATGATTCAATTCATGATTCATTATTCATAATTCAATTCATGATTCATAATTTGATTCATGATTCATGATTCATGATTCAATTTATGATTCATGATTCATGATTCAATTCATGATTCATGATTCATGATTCAATTCATGATTCTTGATTCATGATTCATGATTCAATTCATGATTCATGATTCAATTCATGATTCATAATTCATGATTCATGATTAAATTCATGATTCGATTCATGATTCAATTCATGATTCATGATTCGATTCATGATTCATGATTCATGATTTATGATTCATGATTCGATTCATGATTCATGATTCATGGTTTAATTCATGATTCATGATTCATGATTCAATTAATGATTCATGATTCATGATTCATGATTCATGATTCGATTCATGATTCATGATTAATGATTTGATTCATGATTCAAGATTTATGATTCAATTCATAATTCATGATTCATGATTCATGATTCATGATTCGATTCATGATTCATGATTCAATTCATGATTCATGATTCAAGATTAATGATTCATGATTCATGATTAGATTTATGATTCATGATGCATGATTCAATTCATGAATCATGATTCATGATTCATGATTCAATTCATGATTCATGATTCAATTCATGATTCATGATTCATGATTCGATTCATGAATCAATTCATGATTCTTGATTCATGATTCATGATTCGATTAATGATTTATGATTTATGATTCATTATTCATGATTTGATTCAAGATTCAATTTATGATTCATGATTCGATTCATGATTCTTGATTCATGATTCATGATTCAATTCATTATTCATGATTCGATTCATGATTCATGATTCATGATTCATGATTCGATTCATGATTCATGATTCGATTCATGATTCATGATTCATGATTAATGATTTGTTTCATGATTCAAGATTCATGATTCAATTCATGATTCATGATTCATGATTCATGATTCATGATTCATGATTCGATTCATGATTCATGATTTATGATTCAATATATAATGCATGATTTATGATTCGATTCATGATTCATGATTCTTGATTCAATTTATGATTCATGATTCATGATTCGATTCATGATTCATGATTTATGATTCAATTCATGATTCATGATTCATGATTCAGTATTCAATTCATGATTCATGATTCAATTCATGATTCATGATTCAAGATTAATGATTCATGATTCATGATTTGATTCATGATTCATGATTCATGATTCAAGTCATTATTCATGATTCATGATTCATGATTCAATTCATGATTCATGATTCATGATTCAATTCATGATTCATGATTCAATTCATGATTCATGATTCAATTCATGATTCATGATTCAAGATTAATGATTCATGATTCATGATTAGATTTATGATTCATGATGCATGATTCAATTCATGAATCATGATTCATGATTCATGATTCAATTCATGATTCATGATTCAATTCATGATTCATGATTCATGATTCGATTCATCAATCAATTCATGATTCTTGATTCATGATTCGATTAATGATTTATGATTTATGATTCATTATTCATGATTTGATTCAAGATTCAATTTATGATTCATGATTCGATTCATGATTCTTGATTCATGATTCATGATTCAATTCATTATTCATGATTCGATTCATGATTCATGATTCATGATTCATGATTCGATTCATGATTCATGATTCGATTCATGATTCATGATTCATGATTAATGATTTGTTTCATGATTCAAGATTCATGATTCAATTCATGATTCATGATTCATGATTCATGATTCATGATTCATGATTCGATTCATGATTCATGATTTATGATTCAATATATAATGCATGATTTATGATTCGATTCATGATTCATGATTCTTGATTCAATTTATGATTCATGATTCATGATTCGATTCATGATTCATGATTTATGATTCAATTCATGATTCATGATTCATGATTCAGTATTCAATTCATGATTCATGATTCAATTCATGATTCATGATTCAAGATTAATGATTCATGATTCATGATTTGATTCATGATTCATGATTCATGATTCAAGTCATTATTCATGATTCATGATTCATGATTCAATTCATGATTCATGATTCATGATTCAATTCATGATTCATGATTCGATTCATGATTCAATTCATGATTCATGATTCGATTCATGATTCTTGATTCATGATTCATGATTTGATTAATGATTCATGATTCAATTTATGATTCATGATTTATGATTCATTACTCATGATTCGATTCATGATTTGATTCATGATTCAATTCATGATTCTTGATTTATGATTCAAGATTCAATTTATGATTCATGATTCGATTCATGATTCTTCATTCATGATTCATGATTCGATTCATGAATTATGATTCAATTCATGATTCATGATTAGTGATTCATTATTCATGATTCGATTCATGATTCAATTCATGATTCATGATTCAATTCATGATTCATGATTCATGATTCAATTCATGATTCATTATTCATAATTCAATTCATGATTCATAATTTGATTCATGATTCATGATTCATGATTCAATTTATGATTCATGATTCATGATTCAATTCATGATTCATGATTCATGATTCAATTCATGATTCTTGATTCATGATTCATGATTCAATTCATGATTCATGATTCAATTCATGATTCATAATTCATGATTCATGATTAAATTCATGATTCGATTCATGATTCAATTCATGATTCATGATTCGATTCATGATTCATGATTCATGATTTATGATTCATGATTCGATTCATGATTCATGATTCATGGTTTAATTCATGATTCATGATTCATGATTCAATTAATGATTCATGATTCATGATTCATGATTCATGATTCGATTCATGATTCATGATTAATGATTTGATTCATGATTCAAGATTTATGATTCAATTCATAATTCATGATTCATGATTCATGATTCATGATTCGATTCATGATTCATGATTTATGATTCAATTTATAGTTCATGATTCATGATTCGATTCATGATTCTCAATTCATGATTCAATTCATGATTCATGATTCATGATTCGATTCATGATTCATGATTTATGATTCAATTCATGATTCATGATTCATAATTCATGATTCAATTCATGATTCATGATTCAAGATTAATGATTCATGATTCATGATTAGATTTATGATTCATGATTCATGATTCAATTCATGAATCATGATTCATGATTCATGATTCAATTCATGATTCATGATTCAATTCATGATTCATGATTCATGATTCATGATTCGATTCATGATTCATGATTCGATTCATGATTCTTGATTCATGATTCGATTAATGATTCATGATTTATGATTCATTATTCAAGATTTGATTCATGATTTGATTCATGATTCATGATTCATGATTCAATTCATGATTCTTGATTCATGATTCAAGATTCAATTTATGATTCATGATTCGATTCATGATTCTTGATTCATGATTCATGATTTGATTCATGAATTATGATTCAATTCATGATTCATGATTTGTGATTCATTATTCATGATTCGATTCATGATTCAATTCATGAATTATGATTCAATTCATGATTCATGATTCAATTCATGATTCATGATTCATGATTCAATTCATGATTCATTATTCAGAATTCAATTTATGATTCATGATTCGATTCATGATTCATGATTCATGATTCAATTTATGATTCATGATTCATGATTCAATTTATGATTCATGATTCATAAATCAATTCATGATTCATGATTCATGATTAAATTCATGATTCTTGATTCATGATTCATGATTCATGATTCAATTCATGATTCATGATTCAATTCATGATTTATAATTCATGATTCATGATTAAATTCATGATTCGATTCATGATTCAATTCATGATTCATGATTTATGATTTGATTCATGATTCATGATTCATGATTTATGATTCATGATTAGATTCATGATTCTTGATTCATGGTTTAATTCATGATTCATGATTCATGATTCAATTCATGATTCATGATTCATGATTCATGATTCATGATTCGATTCATGATTCATGATTTATGATTCAATTTATAGTTCATGATTCATGATTCGATTCATGATTCATGATTCATGATTCAATTCATGATTCATGATTCATGATTGATGATTCATGATTCATGATTCGATTCATGATTCATGATTTATGATTCAATTTATGATTAATGATTCATGATTCATGATTCAAGATTAATGATTCATGATTCATGATTAGATTTATGATTCAAGATTAATGATTCATGATTAATGATTCATGATTCATGATTCAAGATTAATGATTCATGATTCATGATTAGATTTATGATTCATGATTCATGATTCAAATTATGAATCATGATTCATGATTCATGATTCAAATTATGAATCATGATTCATGATTCATGATTCAATTCATGATTCATGATTCAATTTATGATTCATGATTCATGATTCATGATTCGATTCATGATTCATGATTCGATTCATGATTCTTGATTCATGATTCATGATTTGATAAATGATTCATGATTTATGATTCATTATTCATGATTCTATTCATGATTTGATTCATGATTCATGATTCATGATTCAATTCATGATTCTTGATTCATGATTCAAGATTCAATTTATGATTCATGATTCGATTCATGATTCTTGATTCATGATTCATGATTTGATTCATGAGTTATGATTCAATTCATGATTCATGATTCGTGATTCATTATTCATGATTCGATTCATGATTCAATTCATGATTCGTGATTCAATTCATGATTCATGATTCAATTCATGATTCATGATTCATGATTCAATTCATGATTCATTATTCATAATTCAATTCATGATTCATGATTCGATTCATGATTCATGATTCATGATTCAATTTATGATTCATGATTCATGATTCAATTCATGATTCATGATTCATGATTCAATTCATGATTATTGATTCATGATTCATGATTCATGATTCATGATTCAATTCATGATTCATAATTCAATTCATGATTCATAATTCATGATTCATGATTAAATTCATGACTCATAATTCATGATTCAATTCATGATTCATGATTTATGATTCAATTCATGATTCATGATTCAATTCATGATTCATGATTCATGATTCAATTCATGATTCATTATTCAGAATTCAATTTATGATTCATGATTCGATTCATGATTCATGATTCATGATTCAATTTATGATTCATGATTCATGATTCAATTTATGATTCATGATTCATGAATCAATTCATGATTCATGATTCATGATTAAATTCATGATTCTTGATTCATGATTCATGATTCATGATTCAATTCATGATTCATGATTCAATTCATGATTTATAATTCATGATTCATGATTAAATTCATGATTCGATTCATGATTCAATTCATGATTCATGATTCATGATTCATGATTCATGATTCAATTCATGATTCATGATTCAATTCATGATTTATAATTCATGATTCATGATTAAATTCATGATTCGATTCATGATTCAATTCATGATTCATGATTTATGATTTGATTCATGATTCATGATTCATGATTTATGATTCATGATTAGATTCATGATTCTTGATTCATGGTTTAATTCATGATTCATGATTCATGATTCAATTCATGATTCATGATTCATGATTCATGATTCATGATTCGATTCATGATTCATGATTTATGATTCAATTTATAGTTCATGATTCATGATTCGATTCATGATTCATGATTCATGATTCAATTCATGATTCATGATTCATGATTCATGATTCATGATTCATGATTCGATTCATGATTCATGATTTATGATTCAATTTATGATTAATGATTCATGATTCATGATTCAAGATTAATGATTCATGATTCATGATTAGATTTATGATTCAAGATTAATGATTCATGATTAATGATTCATGACTTCATGATTCAAGATTAATGATTCATGATTCATGATTAGATTTATGATTCATGATTCATGATTCAAATTATGAATCATGATTCATGATTCATGATTCAAATTATGAATCATGATTCATGATTCATGATTCAATTCATGATTCATGATTCAATTTATGATTCATGATTCATGATTCATGATTCGATTCATGATTCATGATTCGATTCATGATTCTTGATTCATGATTCATGATTTGATAAATGATTCATGATTTATGATTCATTATTCATGATTCGATTCTGATTTGATTCATGATTCATGATTCATGATTCAATTCATGATTCTTGATTCATGATTCAAGATTCAATTTATGATTTCATGATTCGATTCATGATTCTTGATTCATGATTCATGATTTGATTCATGAGTTATGATTCAATTCATGATTCATGATTCGTGATTCATTATTCATGATTCGATTCATGATTCAATTCATGATTCGTGATTCAATTCATGATTCATGATTCAATTCATGATTCATGATTCATGATTCAATTCATGATTCATTATTCATAATTCAATTCATGATTCATGATTCGATTCATGATTCATGATTCATGATTCAATTTATGAATTCATGATTCATGATTCAATTCATGATTCATGATTCATGATTCAATTCATGATTATTGATTCATGATTCATGATTCATGATTCATGATTCAATTCATGATTCATAATTCAATTCATGATTCATAATTCATGATTCATGATTAAATTCATGACTCATAATTCATGATTCAATTCTATTCATGATTTATGATTCGATTCATGATTCATGATTCTTGATTCATGGTTTAATTCATGATTCATGATTCAAATTCATGATTCATGATTTCATGATTCATGATTCGATTCATGATTCATGATTCATGATTAATGATTTGATTCATGATTCAAGATTTATGATTCAATTCATAATTCATGATTCATGATTCATGATTCATGATTCGATTCATGATTCATGATTTATGATTCAATTTATAGGTTATGATTCATGATTCGATTCATGATTCATGATTCATGATTCAATTCATGATTCATGATTCATGATTCATGATTCATGATTCATGATTCATGATTTGATTCATGATTCTTGATTCATGATTTATGATTCATAATTCATGATTCAATTCATGATTCATGATTCAATTCATGAATCATGATTCATGATTCATGATTCATGATTCAAGATTATTGATTCAATTCATGATTAATGATTCATGATTCATGATTCGATTCATGATTCATGATTCTTGATTCATGATTCATGATTCAATTAATGATTCATGATTTATGATTCATTATTCATGATTCGATTCATGATTTGATTCATGATTCATGATTCATGATTCAATTCATGATTCTTGATTCATGATTAGAGATTCAATTTATGATTCATGATTCGATTCATGATTCATGATTTGATTCATGATTCTTGATTCATGATTCATGATTCAATTAATGATTCATGATTTATGATTCATTATTCATGATTCGATTCATGATTTGATTCATGATTCATGATTCATGATTCAATTCATGATTCTTGATTCATGATTAGAGATTCAATTTATGATTCATGATTCGATTCATGATTCTTGATTCATGATTCATGATTTTATTCATGATTCATGATTCAATTCATGATTCATGATTTGTGATTCATTATTCATGATTCGATTCATGATTCAATTCATGATTCATGATTCAATTCATTATTCATGATTCAATTCATGATTCATGATTTAATTCATGATTCTTGATTCATAATTCAAGATTCGATTCATGATTCATAAATCATGATTCAATTCATGATTCAATTCATAAATCATTATTCATAATTCAATTCATGATTCATGATTTGATTCATGATTCATGATTCAATTTATTGATTCATGATTCATGATTCAATTCATGATTCATGATTCATGATTCAATTCATGATTCATGATTCAATTCATGATTCATGATTCAATTCATGATTCATAATTCATGATTCATGATTCGATTCATGATTCATGATTCATGATTCAATGTATGATTCATGATTTAAAATCATGATTCATGACTCAATTCATGATTCGATTCATGATTCAATTCATAAATCATGATTCGATTTATGAATCATGATTCATGATTCAATTCATGATTCAATTAATGATTTATGATTTAAATCATAATTCATGACTCAATCCATGATTCATGATTCAATTCATGATTCAATTCCTGATTCAATTCATGATTCATGATTCATGATTCAATTCATGATTCATGATTCAATTCATGATTCAATTCCTGATTCAATTCATGTTTTATGATTCAATTCATGATTCATGATTCAATTCATGATTCAATTCCTGATTCAATTCATGATTCATGGTTCAATTCATGATTCATGATTCATGATTCAATTCATTATTCATGATTCGATTCATGATTCATGATTCAATTTCATGATTCAATTCATGATATATGATTCGATTCATGATTCATGATTCATGATTCAATTCATGATTCATGATTAATTAATCATGATTCAATTCATGATTCATGGATTTGATTCATGATTCTTGATTCATGATTCGATTCATGATTCATGATTCATGATTAAATTCATGATTCATGATTCATGATTCAATTCATGATTCATGATTCATGATTCAATTCATAATTCAATTCATGATTCATGATTCGATTTTTGATTCATGATTCATGATCAATTCATGAATCATGATTCAATTCATGATTCATGATTCTTGATTCATGATTCAATTCATGATTCATGATTCAATTCATTATTATTGAATTCATGATTCATGATTCATGATTTATGATTCAATTCATGATTAATGATTCATGATTCATGATTGAATTCATGATTTATGATTCAATTCATGATTGCATTCATGATTCATGATTCAATTCATGATTCAATTCATGATTCATGATTCGATTCATGATTCATGATTCAATTCATGATTCATGATTCATGATTCATGATTCAATTCATGATTCATGATTCATGATTCAATTCATGATTCATGATTCGATTCATGATTCTTAATTCATGTTTCATGATTCAATTCATTATTCATTATTCATGATTCATGATTCAATTCATAATTCATAATTCATTATTCATGATTCAATTCATGATTCATTATTTGATTCATGATTCTTGATTCATGATTCAAGATTTAATTCATGATTCATAATCATGATTCAATTAATGATTCATGATTCAATTCATGATTCATGATTCATGATTCGATTCATGATTAATTATTCAATTCATGATTCATGATTCAATTCATGATTCATGATTCATGATTCTTTATTCATGATTTAATTCATGATTCATGATTCGATTCATGATTCAGATAATGATTCTTGATTCATGATTCAAGATTCAATTCATGATTCATGATTCGATTCATGATTCTTGATTCAAGATTCATGATTCAATTCATGATTCATGATTCATTATTCATGATTCGATTCATGATTCATGATTAAATTCATTATTCATGATTCATGATTCAATTCATAATTCATAATTCATTATTCATGATTCAATTCATGATTCATGATTCATGATTCAATTCATGATTCATGATTTGATTCATGATTCTTGATTCATGATTCAAGATTTGATTCATGATTCATAAATCATGATTCAATTCATGATTAATTATTCAATTCATGATTCATGATTCATGAGTCAATTCATGATTCATAATTCAATTCATGATTCATGATTCATGATTCTTTATTCATGATTCAATTCATGATTCATGATTCGATTCATGATTCATGATTCGATTCATGATTCATGATTCATGATTCAATTAATGATTCTTGATTCATGATTCAAGATTCAATTCATGATTCGATTCATGATTCTTAATTCATGATTAATGATTCTTAATTCATGATTCATGATTCAATTCATGATTAATAAATCATGATTCATTATTCATGATTCAATTCATGATTCAATTCATGATTCATTATTCATAATTCATTTCATGATTCATGATTCATAATTCATGATTCATGATTCAATGTATGATTCATGATTCATGATTCAATTAATGATTCATGATTTAAATCATGATTCATGACTCAATTTATGATTCGATTCATGATTCAATTCATGATTCATGATTCGATTCATGATTTGATTCATGATTCATGATTCATGATTCAAATCATGATTCATGATTCAATTCATGATTCATAATTCAATTCATGATTCATGATTCATGATTCAATGTATGATTCATGATTCATGATTCAATTAATGATTCATGATTTAAATCATGATTCATGACTCAATTTATGATTCGATTCATGATTCAATTCATGATTCATGATTCGATTTATGATTCATGAATTATGATTCATTTCATGATTCATGATTCATGATTCAATTCATAATTCGATTCCTGATTCAATTCATGATTCATGATTCAATTCATTATTCATGATTCGATTCATGATTTATGATTCAATTCATGATTCAATTCATGATTCATGATTCGATTCATGATTCATGGTTCATGATTCAATTCATGATTTATGATTCATGATTCATGATTGAATTCATGATTCATGATTCATGATTGAATTCATGATTCATGATTCATGATTCAATTCATTATTCAATTCATGATTCATGACTCATGATTCAATTCATGATTCATAATTCATGATTCAATTCATGATTCATAATTCATGATTTATGATTCAATTCATGATTCAATATTCAATTCATGATTCATGATTCAAGATTCATGATTCATGATTCAATTCATGATTCATGATTCGATTTATGATTCATGATTCATGATTCAATTCATGATTCATGATTCAATTAATGATTCATGATTCATGATTCGAATCCTGATTCAATTCATGATTCATGATTCGATTTATGATTCATGATTCATGATTCAATTCATGATTCATGATTCATGATTGATGATTTAATTCATGATTCATGATTCATGATTCAATTCATGATTCAAGATTAATGATTCATGATTCATGATTCGATTCATGATTCATGATTCATGATTCATGATTCGATTATTGATTCATGATTCAAGATTCAATTCATGATTCATGATTCATGATTCATTATTCATGATTCGATTCATGATTCATAATTTGATTCATGATTCATGATTCATGATTCAATTCATGATTCATGATTCATGATTCATGATTTGATTCATGATTCATGATTTATGATTCAATTCATGATTCATGATTCATGATTCATGATTCATGATTCAATTAATGATTCAATGATTCAATTAATGATTCATGATTCATGATTCAAATCCTGATTCAATTCATGATTCGTGATTCGATTTATGATTCATGATTCATGATTCAATTCATGATTCATGATTCATGATTGATGATTTAATTCATGATTCATGATTCATGATTCAATTCATGATTCAAAATTCATGATTCATGATTCATGATTCAATTCATGATTCAAAATTCATGATTCATGATTCATGATTCAATTCATGATTCATGATTCATTATTCATTATTCATGATTCGATTCATGATTCATAATTCGATTCATGATTCATGATTCAGTTCATGATTCATGATTCTTGATTCATGATTCATGATTCGATTCATGATTCATGATTCATGATTCAATTCATGATTCATGATTAATGATTCATTATTCATGATTCGATACATGATTCATGATTCAATTCATGATTCATGATTCAATTCATAATTCATGAGTCAATTCATGATTCATGATTCATGATTCAAATTATGATTCATGATTCAATTCATGATTTAATTCATGATTTATGATTCATGATTCATGATTCAATTCATGATTCAAGATTCATGATTCATGATTCATGATTCAATTCATGATTCAATTCATGATTCATTATTCATAATTCAATTCATGATTCATGATTTGATTCATGATTCATGATTTGATTCATGATTCATGATTCAATTTATGATTCATGATTCATGATTCAATTCATGATTCATGATTCATGATTCATGATTCAATTCATGATTCATGATTTGATTCATGATTCATGATTTAAATCATGATTCATGACTCAATTCATGATTCGATTCATGATTCAATTCATGATTCATGATTCGATTTATGAATCATGATTCATGATTCAATTCATGATTCATGATTCAATTCATGATTTATGATTCAATTCATGATTCGATTCCTGATTCAATTCATGATTCATGATTCAATTCATGATTCATGATTCATGATTAAATTCATTATTCATGATTCGATTCATGATTTATGATTCAATTCATGATTCAATTCATGATTCATGATTCGATTCATGATTCATGATTCATGATTCAATTCATGATTCATGATTAATGATTCATGATTCAATTCATGATTCATGATTTGATTCATGATTCTTGATTCATGATTCGATTCATGATTCATGATTCATGATTAAATTCATGATTCATGATTCAATTCATGATTCATGATTCATGATTCAATTCATGATTCATGATTCATGATTCAAGATTCAATTCATGATTCATGATTCAATTCATTATTATTGAATTCATGATTCATGATTCATGATTCAATTCATAATTAATGATTCATGATTCATGATTGAATTCATGATTTATGATTCAATTCATGATTGCATTCATGATTCATGATTCAATTCATGATTCAATTCATGATTCATGATTCGATTCATGATTCATGATTCAATTCATTATTCATGATTCGATTCATGATTTATGATTCAATTCATGATTCAATTCATGATTCATGATTCGATTCATGATTCATGATTCATGATTCAATTCATGATTCATGATTAATGATTCATGATTCAATTCATGATTCATGATTTGATTCATGATTCTTGATTCATGATTCGATTCATGATTCATGATTCATGATTAAATTCATGATTCATGATTAAATTCATGATTCATGATTCATGATTCAATTCATGATTCATGATTCATGATTCAATTCATGATTCATGATTCATGATTCAAGATTCAATTCATGATTCATGATTCAATTCATGATTCAATTCATGATTCATGATTCATGATTCAATTCATGATTCATGATTCAATTCATGATTCATGATTCTTGATTCATGATTCTTGATTCATGATTCATGATTCAATTCATTATTATTGAATTCATGATTCATGATTCATGATTCATGATTCAATTCATGATTAATGATTCATGATTCATGATTGAATTCATGATTTATGATTCAATTCATGATTGCATTCATGATTCATGATTCAATTCATGATTCAATTCATGATTCATGATTCAATTCATGATTCATGATTCATGATTCATGAATCATGATTCATGATTCAATTCATGATTCATGATTCATGATTCATGATTCAATTCATGATTCATGATTCATGATTCAATTCATGATTCATGATTCATGATTCAATTCATGATTCATGATTCGATTCATGATTCTTAATTCGTGTTTCATGATTCAATTCATTATTCATGATTCATGATTCAATTCATAATTCATAATTCATTATTCATGATTCAATTCATGATTCATTATTTGATTCATGATTCTTGATTCATGATTCAAGATTCAATTCATGATTCATAAATCATGATTCAATTAATGATTCATGATTCAATTCATGATTCATGATTCGATTCATGATTAATTATTCAATTCATGATTCATGATTCAATTCATGATTCATGATTCATGATTCTTTATTCATGATTTAATTCATGATTCATGATTCGATTCATGATTCAGATAATGATTCTTGATTCATGATTCAAGATTCAATTCATGATTCATGATTCGATTCATGATTCTTGATTCATGATTCAATTCATGATTCATGATTCATTATTCATGATTCGATTCATGATTCATGATTCAATTCATTATATATGATTCATGATTCAATTCATAATTCATAATTCATTATTCATGATTCAATTCATGATTCATGATTCATGATTCAATTCATGATTCATGATTTGATTCATGATTCTTGATTCATGATTCAAGATTTGATTCATGATTCATAAAGCATGATTCAATTCATGATTAATTATTCAATTCATGATTCATGATTCATGAGTCAATTAATGATTCATAATTCAATTCATGATTCATGATTCATGATTCTTTATTCATGATTCAATTCATGACTCATGATTCGATTCATGATTCATGATTCATGATTCAATTAATGATTCTTGATTCATGATTCAAGATTCAATTCATGATTCGATTCATGATTCAAATTATGATTCATGATTCAATTCATGATTTAATTCATGATTTATGATTCATGATTCATGATTCAATTCATGATTCAAGATTCATGATTCATGATTCATGATTCAATTCATGATTCAATTCATGATTCATTATTCATAATTCAATTCATGATTCATGATTTGATTCATGATTCATGATTTGATTCATGATTCATGATTCAATTTATGATTCATGATTCATGATTCAATTCATGATTCATGATTCATGATTCATGATTCAATTCATGATTCATGATTTGATTCATGATTCATGATTTAAATCATGATTCATGACTCAATTCATGATTCGATTCATGATTCAATTCATGATTCATGATTCGATTTATGAATCATGATTCATGATTCAATTCATGATTCATGATTCAATTCATGATTTATGATTCAATTCATGATTCGATTCCTGATTCAATTCATGATTCATGATTCAATTCATGATTCATGATTCATGATTAAATTCATTATTCATGATTCGATTCATGATTTATGATTCAATTCATGATTCAATTCATGATTCATGATTCGATTCATGATTCATGATTCATGATTCAATTCATGATTCATGATTAATGATTCATGATTCAATTCATGATTCATGATTTGATTCATGATTCTTGATTCATGATTCGATTCATGATTCATGATTCATGATTAAATTCATGATTCATGATTCAATTCATGATTCATGATTCATGATTCAATTCATGATTCATGATTCATGATTCAAGATTCAATTCATGATTCATGATTCAATTCATTATTATTGAATTCATGATTCATGATTCATGATTCATGATTCAATTCATAATTAATGATTCATGATTCATGATTGAATTCATGATTTATGATTCAATTCATGATTGCATTCATGATTCATGATTCAATTCATGATTCAATTCATGATTCATGATTCGATTCATGATTCATGATTCAATTCATGATTCATGATTCATGATTCATGATTAAATTCATTATTCATGATTCGATTCATGATTTATGATTCAATTCATGATTCAATTCATGATTCATGATTCGATTCATGATTCATGATTCATGATTCAATTCATGATTCATGATTAATGATTCATGATTCAATTCATGATTCATGATTTGATTCATGATTCTTGATTCATGATTCGATTCATGATTCATGATTCATGATTAAATTCATGATTCATGATTAAATTCATGATTCATGATTCATGATTCAATTCATGATTCATGATTCATGATTCAATTCATGATTCATGATTCATGATTCAAGATTCAATTCATGATTCATGATTCAATTCATGATTCAATTCATGATTCATGATTCATGATTCAATTCATGATTCATGATTCAATTCATGATTCATGATTCTTGATTCATGATTCTTGATTCATGATTCATGATTCAATTCATTATTATTGAATTCATGATTCATGATTCATGATTCATGATTCAATTCATGATTAATGATTCATGATTCATGATTGAATTCATGATTTATGATTCAATTCATGATTGCATTCATGATTCATGATTCAATTCATGATTCAATTCATGATTCATGATTCAATTCATGATTCATGATTCATGATTCATGAATCATGATTCATGATTCAATTCATGATTCATGATTCATGATTCATGATTCAATTCATGATTCATGATTCATGATTCATGATTCAATTCATGATTCATGATTCATGATTCAATTCATGATTCATGATTCGATTCATGATTCTTAATTCGTGTTTCATGATTCAATTCATTATTCATGATTCATGATTCAATTCATAATTCATAATTCATTATTCATGATTCAATTCATGATTCATTATTTGATTCATGATTCTTGATTCATGATTCAAGATTCAATTCATGATTCATAAATCATGATTCAATTAATGATTCATGATTCAATTCATGATTCATGATTCGATTCATGATTAATTATTCAATTCATGATTCATGATTCAATTCATGATTCATGATTCATGATTCTTTATTCATGATTTAATTCATGATTCATGATTCGATTCATGATTCAGATAATGATTCTTGATTCATGATTCAAGATTCAATTCATGATTCATGATTCGATTCATGATTCTTGATTCATGATTCAATTCATGATTCATGATTCAATTCATGATTCATGATTCATTATTCATGATTCGATTCATGATTCATGATTCAATTCATTATATATGAGTCATGATTCAATTCATAATTCATAATTCATTATTCATGATTCAATTCATGATTCATGATTCATGATTCAATTCATGATTCATGATTTGATTCATGATTCTTGATTCATGATTCAAGATTTGATTCATGATTCATAAAGCATGATTCAATTCATGATTAATTATTCAATTCATGATTCATGATTCATGAGTCAATTAATGATTCATAATTCAATTCATGATTCATGATTCATGATTCTTTATTCATGATTCAATTCATGACTCATGATTCGATTCATGATTCATGATTCATGATTCAATTAATGATTCTTGATTCATGATTCAAGATTCAATTCATGATTCGATTCATGATTCTTAATTCATGATTAATGATTCTTAATTCATGATTCATGATTCAATTCATGATTAATGATTCATGATTCATTATTCATGATTCAATTCATGATTCAATTCATGATTCATTATTCATATTTCAATTCATGATTCATGATTCAATTCATGATTCATGATTCAATTCATGATTCATAATTCATGATTCATGATTCAATTCATGATTCATGATTTAAATCATGATTCATGACTCAATTTATGATTCGATTCATGATTCAATTCATGATTCATGATTCGATTTATGATTCATGATTCATGATTTGATTCATGATTTGATTCATGATTCATGATTCATGATTCAAATCATGATTCATGATTCAATTCATGATTCATGATTCAATTCATGATTCATGATTCAATTCATGATTCATAATTCATGATTCATGATTCAATGTATGATTCATGATTCATGATTCAATGTATGATTCATGATTCATGATTCAATTAATGATTCATGATTTAAATCATGATTCATGACTCAATTTATGATTCGATTCATGATTCAATTCATGATTCATGATTCGATTTATGATTCATGAATTATGATTCATTTCATGATTCATGATTCATGATTCAATTCATGATTCATGATTCAATTCATAATTCGATTCATGATTCAATTCATGATTCATGATTCAATTCATTATTCATGATTCGATTCATGATTTATGATTCAATTCATGATTCAATTCATGATTCATGATTCGATTCATGATTCATGGTTCATGATTCAATTCATGATTTATGATTCATGATTCATGATTCAATTCATGACTCATGATTTGATTCATGATTCTTGATTCATGATTCGATTCATGATTCATGATTCATGATTCAATTCATGATTCATGATTCATGATTCAATTCATGATTCATGATTCAAGATTCAATTCAATATTCATGATTCAATATTCAATTCATGATTCATGATTCATGATTCAATTCATGATTCATGATTCATGATTCGATTTATGATTCATGATTCATGATTCAATTCATGATTCATGATTCATAATTCATGATTCAATTCATTATTCATGATTCGATTCATGATTCATGATTCATGATTCAATTCATGATTCATGATTCATGATTCAATTCATTATTCAATTTATGATTCATGACTCATGATTCAATTCATGATTCATGATTCAATTCATGATTCATGATTCAATTCATGATTCGATTCATGATTCATGATTCAATTCATGATTCATAATTCATGATTCATGATTCATGATTTGATTCATGATTCATGATTCATGATTCATGATTTGATTCATGATTCATGATTCATGATTTAATTCATGATTCATGATTCATGATTCATGATTCGATTCATGATTCATGATTTATGATTCAATTCATAATTCATGATTCATGATTCGATTCATGATTCATGATTCATGATTCATGATTCAATTCATGATTCATGATTTGATTCATAATTCATGATTCAATTCATGATTCATGATTCAATTCATTATTGAATTCATGATTCATGATTCAATTTATGATTAATGATTCATGATTCATGATTGAATTCATGATTTATGATTCAATTCATGATTGAATTCATGATTCATGATTCAATTCATGATTCAATTCATGATTCATGATTCGATTCATGATTCATGATTCAATTCATGATTCATGATTCATGATTCATGATTCAATTCATGATTCATGATTCATGATTCATGATTTATGATTCAATTCATGATTCATGATTCATGATTCAATTCATGATTCATGATTCAATTCATGATTCATGATTCATAATTTATGATTCATTATTCGATTCATGATTCATGATTTATGATTCAATTCATAATTCATGATTCATGATTCGATTCATGATTCATGATTCATGATTCAATTCATGATTCATGATTTGATTCATAATTCATGATTCATGATTCAATTCATGATTCATGATTCATGATTCAATTCATGATTCATGATTCTTGATTCATGATTAAATTCATGATTCATGATTCAATTCATTATTATTGAATTCATGATTCATGATTCATGATTCATGATTCAATTCATGATTAATGATTCATGATTCATGATTCATGATTCAATTCATGATTCATGATTCATGATTTATGATTTATGATTCAATTTATGATTCATGATTCATGATTCAATTCATGATTCATGATTCGATTCATGATTCTTAATTCATGTTTCATGATTCAATTCATTATTCATGATTCATGATTCAATTTATAATTCATAATTCATTATTCATGATTCAATTCATGATTCATTATTTGATTCATGATTCAAGATTCAATTCATGATTCATAAATCATGATTCAATTCATGATTCATGATTCAATTCATGATTCATAAATCATAATTCGATCATGATTAATTATTCAATTCATGATTCATGATTCAAGATTCATGATTCATGATTCAATTCATGATCATGATTCGATTTATGATTCATGATTCATGATTCAATTCATGATTCATGATTCATAATTCATGATTCAATTCATTATTCATGATTCGATTCATGATTCATGATTCATGATTCAATTCATGATTCATGATTCATGGTTCAATTCATTATTCCATTTATGATTCATGACTCATGATTCAATTCATGATTCATAATTCATGATTCAATTCATGATTCATGATTCATGATTCGATTCATGATTCATGAATTATGATTCACTTCATGATTCATGATTCAATTCATGATTCATGATTCAATTCATGATTCGATTCATGATTCATGATTCAATTCATGATTCATAATTCATGATTCATGATTCATGATTCATGATTTGATTCATGCTTCATGATTCATGATTCATGATTTGATTCATGATTCATGATTCATGATTTAATTCATGATTCATGATTCATGATTCATGATTTGATTCATGATTCATGATTCATGATTTAATTCATGATTCATGATTCATGATTCATGATTCATGATTCGATTCATGATTCATGATTTATGATTCAATTCATAATTCATGATTCATGATTCGATTCATGATTCATGATTAATGATTCAATTCATGATTCATGATTTGATTCATAATTCATGATTCATGATTCAATTCATGATTCATGATTCATGATTCAATTCATGATTCATGATTCTTGATTCATGATTCAATTCATGATTCATGATTCAATTCATTATTATTGAATTCATGATTCATGATTCAATTCATGATTAATGATTCATGATTCATGATTGAATTCATGATTTATGATTCAATTCATGATTGAATTCATGATTCATGATTCAATTCATGATTCATGATTCGATTCATGATTCATGATTCAATTCATGATTTATGATTCATGATTCATGATTCATGATTCAATTCATGATTCATGATTCATGATTCATGATTTATGATTCAATTCATGATTCATGATTCATGATTCAATTCATGATTCATGATTCAATTCATGATTCATGATTCATGATTCATGATTCATTATTCGATTCATGATTCATGATTTATGATTCAATTCATAATTCATGATTCATGATTCAATTCATGATTCATGATTCATGATTCAATTCATGATTCATGATTTGATTCATAATTCATGATTCATGATTCAATTCATGATTCATGATTCAATTCATGATTCATGATTCTTGATTCATGATTAAATTCATGATTCATGATTCAATTCATTATTATTGAATTCATGATTCATGATTCATGATTCATGATTCAATTCATGATTAATGATTCATGATTCATGATTCATGATTCAATTCATGATTCATGATTCGATTCATGATTCTTAATTCATGTTTCATGATTCAATTCATTATTCATGATTCATGATTCAATTTATAATTCATAATTCATTATTCATGATTCAATTCATGATTCATTATTTGATTCATGATTCAAGATTCAATTCATGATTCATAAATCATGATTCAATTCATGATTCATGATTCAATTCATGATTCATAAATCATAATTCGATTCATGATTAATTATTCAATTCATGATTTATGATTCAATTCATGATTCATGATTCATGATTCAATTCATGATTCATGATTCGATTCATGATTCTTAATTCATGTTTCATGATTCAATTCATGATTCATGATTCATGATTCTTTATTCATGATTCAATTCATGATGCATGATTCAATTCATTATTCATGATTCATGATTCAATTCATAATTCATAATTCATTATTCATGATTCAATTCATGATTCATGATTCATGATTCAATTTATGATTCATGATTTGATTCATGATTCTTGATTCATGATTCAAGATTTGATTCATGATTCATAAATCATGATTCAATTCATGATTAATTATTCAATTCATGATTCATGATTCATGAGTCAATTCATGATTCATAATTCAATTCATGATTCATGATTCATGATTCGATTCATGATTCA